>NC_088413.1:83989798-84044798 GCF_034236695.1 Oncorhynchus nerka | reverse complement strand
AGCTCTCCCGCTATCTCTCTCAGAATGACCTTCTTGATCCAAATCAGTCAGGTTTCAAGACTAGTCATTCAACTGAGACTGCTCTTCTCTGTATCACGGAGGCCCTCCGCACTGCTAAAGCTAACTCTCTCTCCTCTGCTCTCATCCTTCTAGACCTATCGGCTGCCTTCGATACTGTGAACCATCAGATCCTCCTCTCCACCCTCTCCGAGTTGGGCATCTCCGGCGCGGCCCACGCTTGGATTGCGTCCTACCTGACAGGTCGCTCCTACCAGGTGGCGTGGCGAGAATCTGTCTCCTCACCACGCGCTCTCACCACTGGTGTCCCCCAGGGCTCTGTTCTAGGCCCTCTCCTATTCTCGCTATACACCAAGTCACTTGGCTCTGTCATAACCTCACATGGTCTCTCCTATCATTGCTATGCAGACGACACACAATTAATCTTCTCCTTTCCCCCTCTGATGACCAGGTGGCGAATCGCATCTCTGCATGTCTGGCAGACATATCAGTGTGGATGACGGATCACCACCTCAAGCTGAACCTCGGCAAGACGGAGCTGCTCTTCCTCCCGGGGAAGGACTGCCCGTTCCATGATCTCGCCATCACGGTTGACAACTCCATTGTGTCCTCCTCCCAGAGCGCTAAGAACCTTGGCGTGATCCTGGACAACACCCTGTCGTTCTCAACTAACATCAAGACGGTGGCCCGTTCCTGTAGGTTCATGCTCTACAACATCCGCAGAGTACGACCCTGCCTCACACAGGAAGCGGCGCAGGTCCTAATCCAGGCACTTGTCATCTCCCGTCTGGATTACTGCAACTCGCTGTTGGCTGGGCTCCCTGCCTGTGCCATTAAACCCTACAACTCATCCAGAACGCCGCAGCCCGTCTGGTGTTCAACCTTCCCAAGTTCTCTCACGTCACCCCGCTCCTCCGCTCTCTCCACTGGCTTCCAGTTGAAGCTCGCATCCGCTACAAGACCATGGTGCTTGCCTACGGAGCTGTGAGGGGAACGGCACCTCAGTACCTCCAGGCTCTGATCAGGCCCTACACCCAAACAAGGGCACTGCGTTCATCCACCTCTGGCCTGCTCGCCTCCCTACCACTGAGGAAGTACAGTTCCCGCGCAGCCCAGTCAAAACTGTTCGCTGCTCTGGCCCCCCAATGGTGGAACAAACTCCCTCACGACGCCAGGACAGCGGAGTCAATCACCACCTTCCGGAGACACCTGAAACCCCACCTCTTTCAGGAATACCTAGGATAGGATAAAGTAATCCTTCTCACCCCCCCCTTAAAAGATTTAGATGCACTATTGTAAAGTGGCTGTTCCACTGGATGTCTTAAGGTGAACGCACCAATTTGTAAGTCGCTCTGGATAAGAGCGTCTGCTAAATGACTTAAATGTAAATGTAAATGAAGTTGAGTATCTGGAGCATCAGCAGCTATGACTTCGATTACAGGCTCAAAATGGCCAGAAACAAATCACTTTCTTCTGAAACTCGTCAGTCTATTCTTGTTCTGAGAAATGATGGCTATTCCATGTGAGAAATTGCCAAGAAACTGAAGATCTCGTACAACGCTGTGTACTACTCCCTTCACCGAACAGCGCAAACTGTCTCTAACCAGAAAAGAAAGAGTGGGAGGCCCCGGTGCACAACTGAGCAAGAGGACAAGTAGTGTGTCTAGTTTGAGAAACAGACGCCTCAACTGGCAGCTTCATTAAATAGTACCCGCAAAACCGCAGTCTCAACGTCAACAGTGAAGAGGCGACTCAGGAATGCTGGCCTTCTAGGCAGAGTTCCTCTGTCCAGTGTCTGTTCTTTTGCCCATCTTTTCTTTTTATTGGCCCATCTGAGATGTGGCTTTTTCTTTGCAACTCTGCCTAGAAGGCCAGCATCCCGAAATCACCTCTTCACATATGGTATCATGTAGAAAATCAAAGAGTTAAATCATAATATTTTTTTGAATCTTCAAAGAAGCCACCCATTCTCTCAACCAGCTTCACCTGGAATGCTTTTCCAACAGTCTTAAAGGAGTTCCCACATATGCTGGGGATTCAAGACGCGTTTCCACTGATCCAAAATCCAATGGCGGCGAGCTTTACACAATCCAGTCGACGCTTGGAAATGCACATGGTGATCTTAGTCTTGTTTGTGGCTGCCAACCCATTTCATGAAGCTCCAGACGAACAGTTCTTGTGCTGATGTTGCTTCCAGAGGCAGCTTGGAACTCAGTAGTGAGATCTCTGCAGTTCATCCAGAGTGATCATGGGCCTCTTGGCTGCATCTCTGATCAGTCTTCTCCTTGTATGAGCTGAAAGTTTAGAGGGACGGCCAGGTCTTGGTAGATTTGCAGTGGTCTGATACTCCTTCCATTTCAATATTATCGCTTGCACAGTGCTCCTTGGGATGTTTAAAGCTTGGGAAATCTTTTTGTATCCAAATCCGGCTTTAAACTTCTTCACAACAGTATCTCGGACCTGCCTGGTGTGTTCCTTGTTCTTCATGATGCTCTCTGCGCTTTTAACAGACCTCTGAGACTATCACAGTGCAGGTGCATTTATACGGAGACTTGATTACACACAGGTGGATTGTATTTATCATCATTAGTCATTTAGGTCAACATTGGATCCTTCAGAGATCCTCACTGAACTTCTGGAGAGAGTTTGCTGCACTGAAAGTAAAGGGGCTGAATAATTTTGCACGCCCAATTTTTCAGTTTTTGATTGGTTAAAAAAGTTTGAAATATCCAATAAATGTCGTTCCACTTCATGATTGTGTCCCACTTGTTGTTGATTCTTCACAAAAAAATACAGTTTTATATCTTTATGTTTGAAGCCTGAAATGTGGCAAAAGTTCGCAAAGTTCAAGGGGGCCGAATACTTTCGCAAGGCACTGTATATATACCTATATACCACGGCTAATATATATATACCAATATACCACGGCTAATATATGTACCAATATACCACGGCTAATATATGTACCAATATACCACGGCTAATATATGTACCAATATACCACGGCTAATATATGTACCAATATACCACGGCTAATATATGTACCAATATACCACGGCTAATATATGTACCAATATACCACGGCTAATATATGTACCAATATACCACGGCTAATATATATACCAATATACCACGGCTAATATATGTACCAATATACCACGGCTAATATATGTACCAATATACCATGGCTAATATATATACCCGTACCCGTACAAATCAGCTGGGCTTGACAATCTGGACCCTCTATTTCTGAAACTATCTGCCGCCATTGTCGCAACCCCTATTACCAGCCTGTTCAACCTCTCTTTCATATCGTCTGAGATCCCCAAGGATTGGAAAGCTGCCGCAGTCATCCCCCTCTTCAAAGGGGGAGACACCCTGGACCCAAACTGCTATAGACCTATATCCATCCTGCCCTGCCTATCTAAGGTCTTCGAAAGCCAAGTCAACAAACAGGTCACTGACCATCTCGAATCCCACCGTACCTTCTCCGCTGTGCAATCTGGTTTCCGAGCCGGTCACGGGTGCACCTCAGCCACGCTCAAGGTACTAAACGATATCATAACCGCTATCGATAAAAGACAGTACTGTGCAGCCGTCTTCATCGACCTCGCCAAGGCTTTCGACTCTGTCAATCACCATATTCTTATCGGCAGACTCAATAGCCTCGGTTTCTCGGATGACTGCCTTGCCTGGTTCACCAATTACTTTGCAGACAGAGTTCAGTGTGTCAAATCGGAGGGCATGCTGTCCGGTCCTCTGGCAGTCTCTATGGGGGTGCCACAGGGTTCAATTCTCGGGCCGACTCTTTTCTCTGTATATATCAATGATGTTGCTCTTGCTGCGGGCGATTCCCTGATCCACCTACGCAGACGACACCATTCTATATACTTTCGGCCCGTCATTGGACACTGTGCTATCTAACCTCCAAACGAGCTTCAATGCCATACAGCACTCCTTCCGTGGCCTCCAACTGCTCTTAAACGCGAGTAAAACCAAATGCATGCTTTTCAACCGATCGCTGCCTGCACCCGCATGCCCGACTAGCATCACCACCCTGGATGGTTCCGACCTTGAATATGTGGACATCTATAAGTACCTAGGTGTCTGGCTAGACTGCAAACTCTCCTTCCAGACTCACATCAAACATCTCCAATCGAAAATCAAATCAAGAGTCGGCTTTCTATTCCGCAACAAAGCCTCCTTCACTCACGCCGCCAAGCTTACCCTAGTAAAACTGACTATCCTACCGATCCTCGATTTCGGCGATGTCATCTACAAAATGGCTTCCAACACTCTACTCAGCAAACTGGATGCAGTCTATCATAGTGCCATCCGTTTTGTCACCAAAGTACCTTATACCACCCACCACTGCGACTTGTATGCTCTAGTCGGCTGGCCCTCGCTACATATTCGTCGCCAGACCCACTGGCTCCAGGTCATCTACAAGTCCATGCTAGGTAAAGCTCCGCCTTATCTCAGTTCACTGGTCACGATGGCAACACCCATCCGTAGCACACGCTCCAGCAGGTGTATCTCACTGATCATCCCTAAAGCCAACACCTCATTTGGCCGCCTTTCGTTCCAGTACTCTGCTGCCTGTGACTGGAATGAACTGCAAAAATCGCTGAAGTTGGAGACTTTTATCTCCCTCACCAACTTCAAACATCAGCTATCCGAGCAGCTAACCGATCGCTGCAGCTGTACATAGTCTATCGGTAAATAGCCCACCCATTTTCACCTACCTCATCCCCATACTGTTTTTATACTGTTTTTTTATTTTATTTATTTATTTACTTTTCTGCTCTTTTGCACACCAATATCTCTACCTGTACATGACCATCTGATCATTTATCACCCCAGTGTTAATCTGCAAAATTGTATTATTCGCCTAACTCCTCATGCCTTTTGCACACATTGTATATAGACTGCCCATTTTTTTTCTACTGTGTTATTGACTTGTTAATTGTTTACTCCATGTGTAACTCTGTGTTGTCTGTTCACACTGCTATGCTTTATCTTGGCCAGGTCGCAGTTGCAAATGAGAACTTGTTCTCAACTAGCCTACCTGGTTAAATAAAGGTGAAATAAAAAAATAAAAAAATATATATATATACCAATATACCACGGCTAATATATATATACCAATATACCACGGCTAATATATATACCAATATACCACGGCTAATATATATATACCAATATACCACGGCTAATATATATACCAATATACAACGGCTAATATATGTAACAATATACCACGGCTAATATATATATACCAATATACCACGGCTAATATATATATACCAATATACCACGGCTAATATATGTACCAATATACCACGGCTAATATATATACCAATATACAACGGCTAATATATGTACCAATATACCACGGCTAATATATATACCAATATACCACGGCTAATATATATACCAATATACAACGGCTAATACATGTACCAATATACCACGGCTAATATATATACCAATATACCACGGCTAATATATATATACCAATATACCACGGCTAATATATATACCAATATATCACGGCTAATATATATACCAATATACAACGGCTAATATATGTACCAATATACCATGGCTAATATATATACCAATATACCACGGCTAATATATATATACCAATATACCACGGCTAATATATATACCAATATACCACGGCTAATATATATACCAATATACCACGGCTAATATATATATACCAATATACCACGGCTAATATATATACCAATATACAACGGCTAATATATGTACCAATATACCACGGCTAATATATATATACCAATATACCACGGCTAATATATATATACCAATATACCACGGCTAAGGGCTGTTCATTGGCACGACACAACGGCTAACGGGTGGGGGAGGACAGAGTTAGGGAAACCCTGGCTTAGAGGATACAAATGATCAAGATGGGGGGCGGGCTGTATATTCCAGCTCACCGTTCTTGAAGACCTTCCCTATCCCATTCTTCTGGACCCTGCTGCCCCGGTCTCCCTCCATGTAGGGGAAAACTCGGCCCTGGTGCGTCCAGAAGTAGTCCTTAGAACCAAAGAAGAAGACTGGGAACTCTCCGATCTCGTGGCGAAGGTGCTGGATGTTGGTGGGGATGTTCCGAGGGTGATGGATCTCTGCAGGCCACCACCTGGACAGGGTTAGGGTTAGTTAGGCCAAGGGAGAGAGTAGGCAGTGCTCTACACAAACATACTGCTGACTGACCCGTAGTCTCTGCTAGGTAAAGCTCCGCCATATCTCAGCTCACTGGTCACCATAGCAGCACCTACCCATAGCACGCGCTCCAGCAGGTATATCTGACTGGTCACCCCCAAAGCCAATTCTTCCTTTGGCCGCCTCTCCTTCCAGTTCTCTGCTGCCAATGACTGGAACGAACTACAAAAATCTCTGAAACTGGAAACTCTTATCTCCCTCACTAACTTTAAGCACCAACTGTCAAAGCAGCTCACAGATCACTGCACCTGTACATAGCCCATCTGTAAACAACCCATCTATCTACCTCATCCCCATACTGTATTTATTTATTTATTTATTTATCTTGCTCCTTTGCACCCCAGTATCTCTACTTGCACATTCATCTTCTGCACATCTACCATTCCAGTGTTTAATTGCTATATTGTAATTACTTTGCCACCATGGCCTATTTATTGCCTTTACCTCTCTTATCCTACCTCATTTGCACATGCTGTATATAGATTGTTCTACTGTATTATTGATTGTATGTTTGTTTACTCCATGTGTAACTCTGTGTTGTTGTTTGTGTCGAACTGCTGTGTTTTATCTTGGCCAGGTCGCAGTTGTAAATGAGAACTTGTTCTCAACTAGCCTACCTGGTTAAATGAAGGTGAAATAAAAAATACAATTTAAAAAAGTTGGCCAGGTCTCTGCACTGACCTGTAGTTGCCCAGTTTGACCCAGATGATGTCTCTGTATTTGGGTTTCTTTCCGGCCCGGCAGTCGTTACAGAACCAGCTGCCATCCGGCATGGCGATGTTCAGACAGTCTGGATGGAACGCTGCTGGACACGACTCACAGCACAGGAGCTGACCACCTACACACACACAGACTTAGAACACACGTCTCTCCTGCTTGGACTACAGACTAACTACTGTTCAGAACACAGACTTAGAACACAAGGCAACACCTGCTTGGACTACAGACTAACTACTGTTCAGAACACAATTGTGTAGCTGACGTGTGAGTGGTGGTTTCTGCTCTGACATGCACTGTCAACTGTGGGACATTACATAGACAGGTGTGTCTTTCCAAATCATGTCCGATCAATAGAATTTACCACAGGTGGACTCCAATACAATTGTTAAAACATCTAAAGGATGATCAATAGAAATAGGATGCACCTGAGCTCTATTTAGTCTGTTAGCAAAGGGTCTGAATACTTATGTAAATAAGGAATCTGTTTTTTATGCTTTATCATTATGGGGTATTGTGATGTCATTATGGGGTATTGTGATGTCATTATGGGGTATTGTTTGTAGATTGATGGGGGGGGTCAAGGGGTCTGAATGCACTTTATATGCTACTGCGCGACAACAACAAAAAGATCTGTCAACCAACAGCCTATTGACCAAACAACGGACAAGTTGACTAGTTGTGCATCTGTGTAGTTAGAGTGTTTATAGTTGATAGTGTAGTCGGTGGTGTAGTTGTGTATCAGTGTAGTCGGTGGTGTAGTTGTGTATCTGTGTAGTTGTGTATCTGTGTAGTCGGTGGTGTAGTTGTGTATCTGTGTAGTTGGTGGTGTAGTTGTGTATCTGTGTAGGTGTGTATCTGTGTAGTCGGTGGTGTAGTTGTGTATCTGTGTAGTTGGTGGTGTAGTTGTGTATCTGTGTAGTTGTGTATCTGTGTAGTTGTGTATCTGTGTAGTCGGTGGTGTAGTTGTGTATCTGTGTAGTCGGTGGTGTAGTTGTGTATCTGTGTAGTTGTGTATCTGTGTAGTTGTGCATCTGTGTAGTCGGTGGTGTAGTTGTGCATCTGTGTAGTTGTGCATCTGTGTAGTTGTGTATCTGTGTAGTTGTGTATCTGTGTAGTTGGTGGTGTAGTTGTGTATCTGTGTAGTTGGTGGTGTAGTTGTGCATCTGTGTAGTTGTGTATCTGTGTAGTTGGTGGTGTAGTTGGTGGTGTAGTTGTGTATCTGTGTAGTTGGTGGTGTAGTTGTGCATCTGTGTAGTTGTGCATCTGTGTAGTTGTGCATCTGTGTAGTTGGTGGTGTAGTTGGTGGTGCAGTTGTGTATCTGTGTAGTTGTGCATCTGTGTAGTTGTGCATCAGTGTAGTTGTGTATCAGTGTAGTCGGTGGTGTAGTTGTGTATCAGTGTAGTTGGTGGTGTAGTTGTGTATCTGTGTAGTTGGTGGTGTAGTTGTGTATCTGTGTAGTTGTGCATCTGTGTAGTTGGTGGTGCAGTTGTGTATCAGTGTAGTTGTGTATCAGTGTAGTTGTGTATCAGTGTAGTTGTGTATCAGTGTAGTTGTGTATCAGTGTAGTCGGTGGTGTAGTTGTGTATCAGTGTAGTTGGTGGTGTAGTTGTGTATCTGTGTAGTTGTGCATCTGTGTAGTTGTGTATCAGTGTAGTCGGTGGTGTAGTTGTGCATCAGTGTAGTCGGTGGTGTAGTTGTGCATCTGTGTAGTCGTGTATCTGTGTAGTCGGTGGTGTAGTTGTGCATCAGTGTAGTCGGTGGTGTAGTTGTGCATCAGTGTAGTCGGTGGTGTAGTTGTGCATCAGTGTAGTCGGTGGTGTAGTTGTGCATCAGTGTAGTCGGTGGTGTAGTTGTGCATCTGTGTAGTCGGTGGTGTAGTTGTGCATCTGTGTAGTCGGTGGTGTAGTTGTGCATCTGTGTAGTCGGTGGTGTAGTTGTGCATCTGTGTAGTCGGTGGTGTAGTTGTGCATCTGTGTAGTCGGTGGTGTAGTTGTGTATATGTGTAGTCGGTGGTGTATCTGTGTAGTTGGTGGTGTAGTTGGTGGTGTAGTTGTGTATCTGTTGTCGGTGGTGTAGTTGGTGGTGTAGTTGGTGGTGTATCTGTGTAGTCGGTGGTGTAGTTGGTGGTGTAGTTGGTGGTGTATCTGTGTAGTCGGTGGTGTATCTGTGTAGTCGGTGGTGTATCTGTGTAGTCGGTGGTGTATCTGTGTAGTCGGTGGTGTATCTGTGTAGTCGGTGGTGTATCTGTGTAGTCGGTGGTGTATCTGTGTAGTCGGTGGTGTATCTGTGTAGTCGGTGGTGTATCTGTGTAGTCGGTGGTGTATCTGTGTAGTCGGTGGTGTATCTGTGTAGTCGGTGGTGTAGTTGTGCATCTGTGTAGTTGGTGGTGTAGTTGGTGGTGCATCTGTGTAGTTGGTGGTGTAGTTGTGCATCTGTGTAGTTGGTGGTGTAGTTGTGCATCTGTGTAGTTGGTGGTGTAGTTGTGCATCTGTGTAGTTGGTGGTGTAGTGGTGTATCTGTGTAGTTGGTGGTGTATCTGTGTAGTTGGTGGTGTATCTGTGTAGTTGGTGGTGTAGTTGTGCATCTGTACCTTTGGAGCAGACGAAGCACCAGCTGACGTTGACATGTGAGTGGTGGCTGTAGCCCTTCTTGGGTGAGAAATGGTTGGTGCAGATGATGGTGGTGGGGGTCAACATCTCACTGCCAGCCGCAACACACACCTCTCCTGTATGGTACGCCACCGGGCAGCGCAGGCAACGCATCAGCTTACCTACAATACACCACGATATTAACACACCTGACACCAGCTTACCTACAATACACCACGATATTAACACACCTGACATCAGCTTACCTACAATACACCACGATATTAACACACCTGACATCAGCTTACCTACAATGCACCACGATATTAACACACCTGACACCAGCTTACCTACAATACACCACGATATTAACACACCTGACATCAGCTTACCTACAATACACCACGATATTAACACACCTGACATCAGCTTACCTACAATACACCACGATATTAACACACCTGACATCAGCTTACCTACAATACACCACGATATTAACACACCTGACATCAGCTTACCTACAATACACCATTATATTAACACACCTGACCTCATAGACAGTCAGATCTCTAGGGCTGTCCCCCCTCCCTCCCAAAATAAATGTTGGTCGACCGAGAGTTCTGTGTCTAAAGCCGATTTCCCCCCCCCAGACCAATCAATTTCAATTGTTCCACCCTGTGATTTTGAATAAAATAAACTATTTGCACTGAGCATGTCGGACGCACACTGTTTGATTGAATAATTAAGACCCAAATGACTCCAGATGGCCATGCTGTGTAGAAAAGAGAAAGAGCCCGATGGCCATGCTGTGTAGAAAAGAGAAAGAGCCCGATGGCCATGCTGTGTAGAAAAGAGAAAGAGCCCGATGGCCATGCTGTGTAGAAAAGAAAGAGCCCGATGGCCATGCTGTGTAGAAAAGAGAAAGAGCCCGATGGCCATGCTGTGTAGAAAAGAGAAAGAGCCCGATGGCCATGCTGTGTAGAAAAGAGAAAGAGCCCGATGGCCATGCTGTGTAGAAAAGAGAAAGAGCCCGATGGCCATGCTGTGTAGAAAAGAGAGAGAGCCCGATGGCCATGCTGTGTAGAAAAGAGAAAGAGCCCGATGGCCATGCTGTGTAGAAAAGAGAAAGAGCGCAGGTGCCTGTGTGATTGGTGCCCATAGTCTCTCTCCTCCCTTCTGCAGAGGAAAGAGCGCAGGTGCCTGTGTGATTGGTGCCCATAGTCTCTCTCCTCCCTTCTGCAGAGGAAAGAGCGCAGGTGCCTGTGTGATTGGTGCCCATAGTCTCTCTCCTCCCTTCTGCAGAGGAAAGAGCGCAGGTGCCTGTGTGATTGGTGCCCATAGTCGCTCTCCTCCCTTCTGCAGAGGAAAGAGCGCAGGTGCCTGTGTGATTGGTGCCCATAGTCTCTCTCCTCCCTTCTGCAGAGGAAAGACGGCAGGTGTTTATCAGGTGTCCAGTTGCTGAAGCTGCAACAATTTCAGCCATGTTGTTTTTTACTTGTTTCACTGACTGAAAAGTTATTTTTCAGAAATCCCTCATTTGTTTAGGAAAAACATTCCCTCAATGTAAAACATGTAAGCGTTGCATATGACCAATAAAGACTGACCTATAGCCTATCACCGCATCAATAAAAATGGTTATAAACTCTGAACACCGTAACAAAAAAATGGATGAAGAGGAAGTGAAAATCTAACTGGAAACAGGCAAATATTGTGGTGTATTGTAGGTCTCCAGCTCCATGGTGGTTCTACAAGGCTGCTATAAGGAGGGTAAAGGAGCAGGCCTCCAGCTCCATGGTGGTTCTACAAGGCTGCTATAAGGAGGGTAAAGGAGCAGGCCTCCAGCTCCATGGTGGTTCTACAAGGCTGCTATAAGGAGGGTAAAGGAGCAGGCCTCCAGCTCCATGGTGGTTCTACAAGGCTGCTATAAGGAGGGTAAAGGAGCAGGCCTCCAGCTCCATGGTGGTTCTACAAGGCTGCTATAAGGAGGGTAAAGGAGCAGGCCTCCAGCTCCATGGTGGTTCTACAAGGCTGCTATAAGGAGGGTAAAGGAGCAGGCCTCCAGCTCCATGGTGGTTCTACAAGGCTGCTATAAGGAGGGTGAAGGAGCAGGCCTCCAGCTCCATGGTGGTTCTACAAGGCTGCTATAAGGAGGGTAAAGGAGCAGGCCTCCAGCTCCATGGTGGTTCTACAAGGCTGCTATATACCAACATGCTTCAAGCAGACCACCATAATCCCTGTGCCCAGAACACAAAGGCAACACACACGCACTGGACTCTACCCACACACACACACGCACTGGACTCTACCCACACACACACACGCACTGGACTCTACCCACGCACTGGACTCTACCCACACACACGCACTGGACTCTACCCACACACACACGCACTGGTCTCTACCCACACACACAAGCACTGGACTCTACCCACACACACACTGGACTCTACCCACACACACACTGGACTCTACCCACACACACACTGGACTCTACCCACACACACTGGACTCTACCCACACACACACACACGCTCACTGGACTCTACCCACACACACACACACACTCACTGGACTCTACCCACACACACACTGGACTCTACCCACACACACACTGGACTCTACCCACACACACACTGGACTCTACCCACACACACACACACGCTCACTGGACTCTACCCACACACACACACACGCTCACTGGACTCTACCCACACACACACATGCACTGGACTCTACACACACTCACTGGTCTCTACCCACACACTGGTCTCTACCCACACACTGGTCTCTACCCACACACTGGACTCTACCCACACACTGGACTCTACCCACACACTGGACTCTACCCACACACTGGACTCTACCCACACACTGGACTCTACCCACACACTGGTCTCTACCCACACACTGGTCTCTACCCACACACTGGTCTCTACCCAACACACTGGTCTCTACCCAACACACTGGTCTCTACCCAACACACTGGTCTCTACCCAACACACTGGTCTCTACCCAACACACTGGTCTCTACCCAACACACTGGTCTCTACCCAACACACTGGTCTCTACCCACACACTGGTCTCTACCCACACACTGGACTCTACCCACACACTGGACTCTACCCACACACTGGACTCTACCCACACACTGGACTCTACCCACACACTGGACTCTACCCACACACTGGACTCTACCCACACACACACACACGCTCACTGGACTCTACCCACACACACACATGCACTGGACTCTACCCACACACACACATGCACTGGACTCTACACACACTCACTGGTCTCTACACACACACACTGGTCTCTACCCACACACTGGTCTCTACCCACACACTGGTCTCTACCCACACACTGGTCTCTACCCACACACTGGTCTCTACCCACACACTGGTCTCTACCCACACACTGGTCTCTACCCACACACTGGACTCTACCCACACACTGGACTCTACCCACACACTGGACTCTACCCACACACTGGTCTCTACCCACACACTGGTCTCTACCCAACACACTGGTCTCTACCCACACACTGGTCTCTACCCACACACTGGTCTCTACCCACACACTGGTCTCTACCCACACACTGGTCTCTACAACACTCATATGATGCTGCTGCCACTGTTTATTAACTATGCATAGTCACTATACACCTACCTCAATCACCTCTACTAACCGTATGCACATTGACTCGGTACTGATACTCCTATATAGACATATTATTTTGTTACTATTTTTCCTTTAGTTCATGTTACCTATTTTGTTTTTTAAACCTCTGCATTGTTGATTAAGGGCTCGTAAAGTAAGCATTTCACGATACCTTTTTTATTTGGCGCACGTGACAAATAAAATTTGATTTAGATTTATAAAGCCCGGCACATTAACAGTTAGGATATTGATTATAGACATAATTCAGTTGGAGTTTCCTCTCTCCTCACTTTTCTTAGAAAATAAGTCAAGGGCTGTTTCCTTAATACCTCCCTCTGCTGCTGCCTCCATTGTTCTCAACGCCATTATGCCAATCGCAACTTGGGTCTAGGAAAAGGCGCCAATTTAAAACCACACTGATGTGTTTCAGAACCACGGACAGCGACCACTATCCAACGCAGGAGAACGCGCATATTATAAAATCATTTTTATTAGTGTTGCACCATTGTTCTTACATAATATAACCATATATAACCACATGCAATTTCAGTAGCACATGTCTTAGTGATGGACTGGGCCATCCCAACGGCCTCCACAACGGATCCACTCAGACAGGAGCCAGTCAGACTGGTGTCCTATACACCATGGAAGAAAAAGAAAGTTCTATTTCCGACTGCTCGACTAAAGACATTTCGGTCGACCAACAGCCTACAGATCTCAGAGTTAAAACTAGCCATTGACTAAATCATCTCAGGGAAAGTGTTAGGGTTTAGGGACCCAGTCTGCTTCACCCCCGGTAGTCTAGGGTTAGGGTACTGACTCATCCCCGGTAGTCTAGGGTTAGGGTACTGACTCATCCCCGGTAGTCTAGGGTTAGGGTACTGACTCATCCCCGGTAGTCTAGGGTTAGGGTACTGACTCATCCCCGGTAGTCTAGGGTTAGGGTACTGACTCATCCCCGGTAGTCTAGGGTTAGGGTACTGACTCATCCCCGGTAGTCTAGGGTTAGGGTACTGACTCATCCCCGGTAGTCTAGGGTTAGTGTACTGACTCATCCCCGGTAGTCTAGGGTTAGGGTACTGGCTCTCATCCCCGGTAGTCTAGGGTTAGGGTACTGACTCTCACCCCCGGTAGTCTAGGGTTAGGGTACTGACTCTCACACCCGGTAGTCTAGGGTCTTCCGGGTTGGAGCGAGCGGTCGCATCCGAGCGCTTCGGTCTGCAGGTAGTATAACTTTTCATTACATTTCATTATAGTACAACGGTTTGATTTGTCTAATCTTAGCAATTTCTTCTTAGCTAGCTACATAGCCGTCTTTGTATCAAAGATAATTGCGTAATTATCGTATTTCGTCGTCCTAACGTAGTCTACACTGCTATCTGCCCAGCAGCTAGCCAGCTAGCCAGCTAGCAAACGTCCACCGTCTTCCGAATAGCAGCACTGTAAAAACTATTACACTCAACTGAACGACTTGATTAGTGTAGTGTAGTGTTAGCTAGCTAGCTACATAGTTGTCTTTGCTGTCTTCGTATCCAAGATAATTGTGTAGTTTAGAGTGTGTAGTCTTAGAGTGATTATCTTAATTTACCGAGGTTAGCTAGCCAGCTATTTGTCGTCCTTAACGTAGGAGACACTGCTAGCTAGCCAACAGCTAGCCAACGTCTACCGAATAGAACTTCCTCACTCAACAACCCGGTCGCATTCGCTCCACAGGTAGTATCACATTTTCATTTCATTTCATTACAGTACAACGGTTTGATTTGTTTGATCGTAGCTAGCTACATAGCTAGCTAAATAGCCGTCTTTGTATCAAAGATAATTGTGTAGTCTAGAGCGATTTTCTAGGTTAGCTAGCCAGCTATTGTCGTTCTTTTAACGCAACGTAACGTAATCAACACTGCTAGCTAGCCAGCTAGCCCCCGAATAGCACCACTGTAGAAACTATCACACTCAACGGAACGACTTGATTAGTGTAGTGCCAACAATGCAGCCACTGCCAGCTAGCCTACAAAGTCAACAACGCAGCCACTGCCAGCTAGCCTACTTCAGCAGTACTGTATCATTTTAATCATTTTAGTCAATAAGATTCTTGCTACGTAAGCTTAACTTTCTGAACATTCGAGACGTGTAGTCCACTTGTCATTCCAATCTCCTTTGCATTAGCGTAGCCTCTTCAGTAGCCTGTCAACTATGTGTCTGTCTATCCCTGTTCTCTCCTCTCTGCACAGACCATACAAACGCTCCACACCGCGTGGCCGCGGCCACCCTAATCTGGTGGTCACAGCGCGCACGACCCACGTGGAGTTCCAGGTCTCCGGTAGCCTCTGGAACTGCCGATCTGCGGCCAACAAGGCAGAGTTCATCTCAGCCTATGCCTCCCTCCAGTCCCTCGACTTCTTGGCATTGACGGAAACATGGATCACCACAGATAACACTGCTACTCCTACTGCTCTCTCTTCGTCCGCCCACGTGTTCTCGCACACCCCGAGAGCTTCTGGTCAGCGGGGTGGTGGCACCGGGATCCTCATCTCTCCCAAGTGGTCATTCTCTCTTTCTCCCCTTACCCATCTGTCTATCGCCTCCTTTGAATTCCATGCTGTCACAGTTACCAGCCCTTTCAAGCTTAACATCCTTATCATTTATCGCCCTCCAGGTTCCCTCGGAGAGTTCATCAATGAGCTTGTTGCCTTGATAAGCTCCTTTCCTGAGGACGGCTCACCTCTCACAGTTCTGGGCGACTTTAACCTCCCCACGTCTACCTTTGACTCATTCCTCTCTGCCTCCTTTCCACTCCTCTCCTCTTTTGACCTCACCCTCTCACCTTCCCCCTACTCACAAGGCAGGCAATACGCTCGACCTCATCTTTACTAGATGCTGTTCTTCCACTAACCTCATTGCAACTCCCCTCCAAGTCTCCGACCACTACCTTGTATCCTTTTCCCTCTCGCTCTCATCCAACACTTCCCACACTGCCCCTACTCGGATGGTATCGCGCCGTCCCAACCTTCGCTCTCTCTCCCCCGCTACTCTCTCCTCTTCCATCCTATCATCTCTTCCCTCTGCTCAAACCTTCTCCAACCTATCTCCTGATTCTGCCTCCTCAACCCTCCTCTCCTCCCTTTCTGCATCCTTTGACTCTCTATGTCCCCTATCCTCCAGGCCGGCTCGGTCCTCCCCTCCCGCTCCGTGGCTCGACGACTCATTGCGAGCTCAGAGAACAGGGCTCCGGGCAGCCGAGCGGAAATGGAGGAAAACTCGCCTCCCTGCGGACCTGGCATCCTTTCACTCCCTCCTCTCTACACTTTCCTCTTCTGTCTCTGCTGCTAAAGCCACTTTCTACCACTCTAAATTCCAAGCATCTGCCTCTAACCCTAGGAAGCTCTTTGCCACCTTCTCCTCCCTCCTGAATCCTCCTCCCCCTCCTCCCTCTCTGCAGATGACTTCGTCAACCATTTTGAAAAGAAGGTCGACGACATCCGATCCTCGTTTGCTAAGTCAAACGACACCGCTGGTTCTGCTCACACTGCCCTACCCTGTGCTCTGACCTCTTTCTCCCC
The DNA here is from genome assembly GCF_034236695.1 of Oncorhynchus nerka. Classification (NCBI taxonomy): domain Eukaryota; kingdom Metazoa; phylum Chordata; class Actinopteri; order Salmoniformes; family Salmonidae; genus Oncorhynchus; species Oncorhynchus nerka. The sequence goes on along the minus strand of NC_088413.1, from coordinate 84,027,993 downwards.
TCTCTCTCCAGATGAAATCTCGCGTCTTGTGACGGCCGGCCGCCCAACAACCTGCCCGCTTGACCCTATCCCCTCCTCTCTTCTCCAGACCATTTCCGGAGACCTTCTCCCTTACCTCACCTCGCTCATCAACTCATCCCTGACCGCTGGCTACGTCCCTTCCGTCTTCAAGAGAGCGAGAGTTGCACCCCTTCTGAAAAAACCTACACACCAGTATCCCTTCTTTCTTTTCTCTCCAAAACTCTTGAACGTGCCGTCCTTGGCCAGCTCTCCCGCTATCTCTCTCAGAATGACCTTCTTGATCCAAATCAGTCAGGTTTCAAGACTAGTCATTCAACTGAGACTGCTCTTCTCTGTATCACGGAGGCGCTCCGCACTGCTAAAGCTAACTCTCTCTCCTCTGCTCTCATCCTTCTAGACCTATCGGCTGCCTTCGATACTGTGAACCATCAGATCCTCCTCTCCACCCTCTCCGAGTTGGGCATCTCCGGCGCGGCCCACGCTTGGATTGCGTCCTACCTGACAGGTCGCTCCTACCAGGTGGCGTGGCGAGAATCTGTCTCCTCACCACGCGCTCTCACCACTGGCGTCCCCCAGGGCTCTGTTCTAGGCCCTCCCCTATTCTCGCTATACACCAAGTCACTTGGCTCTGTCATAACCTCACATGGTCTCTCCTATCATTGCTATGCAGACGACACACAATTAATCTTCTCCTTTCCCCCTTCTGATGACCAGGTGGCGAATCGCATCTCTGCATGTCTGGCAGACATATCAGTGTGGATGACGGATCACCACCTCAAGCTGAACCTCGGCAAGACGGAGCTGCTCTTCCTCCCGGGGAAGGACTGCCCGTTCCATGATCTCGCCATCACGGTTGACAACTCCATTGTGTCCTCCTCCCAGAGCGCTAAGAACCTTGGCGTGATCCTGGACAACACCCTGTCGTTCTCAACTAACATCAAGACGGTGGCCCGTTCCTGTAGGTTCATGCTCTACAACATCCGCAGAGTACGACCCTGCCTCACACAGGAAGCGGCGCAGGTCCTAATCCAGGCACTTGTCATCTCCCGTCTGGATTACTGCAACTCGCTGTTGGCTGGGCTCCCTGCCTGTGCCATTAAACCCCTACAACTCATCCAGAACGCCGCAGCCCGTCTGGTGTTCAACCTTCCCAAGTTCTCTCACGTCACCCCGCTCCTCCGCTCTCTCCACTGGCTTCCAGTTGAAGCTCGCATCCGCTACAAGACCATGGTGCTTGCCTACGGAGCTGTGAGGGGAACGGCACCTCAGTACCTCCAGGCTCTGATCAGGCCCTACACCCAAACAAGGGCACTGCGTTCATCCACCTCTGGCCTGCTTGCCTCCCTACCACTGAGGAAGTACAGTTCCCGCGCAGCCCAGTCAAAACTGTTCGCTGCTCTGGCCCCCCCAATGGTGGAACAAACTCCCTCACGACGCCAGGACAGCGGAGTCAATCACCACCTTCCGGAGACACCTGAAACCCCACCTCTTTCAGGAATACCTAGGATAGGATAAAGTAATCCATCTCACCCCCCTTACTAGATTTAGATGCACTATTGTAAAGTGGCTGTTCCACTGGATGTCTTAAGGTGAACGCACCAATTTGTAAGTCGCTCTGGATAAGAGCGTCTGCTAAATGACTTAAATGTAATGTAAATGTAATGTACTGACTCACCCTTGGTAGCCTTGGGTTTAGAGTGGCAGCTGAGACAGGAGTGGAGGGGGCAGCGGAAGCCCTTGTCGAAAACCGTGAGGGCGTTGGGGCGGACGCAGGCTTCATGGTAGAACTTCCCACAGTGTTGCACGTTACAGCGATGCACCTCCCCCTCCGACAGCTTACAGCTGAAACACTGGTGCACCCCTGGAGAGAGACGGAGTCAGGGTGAACACTGGAGAGAGACGGAGTCAGGGTGAACACTGGAGAGAGACGGAGTCAGGGTCAGGGTGAACACTGGAGAGAGACGGAGTCAGGTGGAGAGAGACGGAGTCAGGTGGAGAGAGACGGAGTCAGGTGGAGAGAGACGGAGTCAGGGTGAACACTGGAGAGAGTCAGGGTCAGGGTGAACACTGGAGAGAGACGGAGTCAGGGTCAGCACTGGAGAGAGACGGAGTCAGGGTCAGCACTGGAGAGAGACGGAGTCAGGTGGAGAGAGACGGAGTCAGGTGGAGAGAGACGGAGTCAGGTGGAGAGAGACGGAGTCAGGTGGAGTCAGGGTTAACACTGGAGAGAGACGGAGTCAGGGTTAACACTGGAGAGAGACGGAGTCAGGGTCAGCACTGGAGAGAGACGGAGTCAGGGTCAGCACTGGAGAGAGACGGAGTCAGGTGGAGAGAGACGGAGTCAGGTGGAGAGAGACGGAGTCAGGTGGAGAGAGACGGAGTCAGGTGGAGAGAGACGGAGTCAGGTGGAGAGAGACGGAGTCAGGTGGAGTCAGGGTTAACACTGGAGAGAGACGGAGTCAGGGTTAACACTGGAGAGAGACGGAGTTAACACTGGAGAGAGACGGAGTCAGGGTTAACACTGGAGAGAGACGGAGTCAGGGTTAACACTGGAGAGAGACGGAGTCAGGGTTAACACTGGAGAGAGACGGAGTCAGGGTGAACACTGGAGAGAGACGGAGTCAGGGTTAACACTGGAGAGAGACGGAGTCAGGGTTAACACTGGAGAGAGACGGAGTCAGGGTTAACACTGGAGAGAGACGGAGTCAGGGTTAACACTGGAGAGAGACGGAGTCAGGGTTAACACTGGAGAGAGACGGAGTCAGGGTTAACACTGGAGAGAGACGGAGTCAGGGTTAACACTGGAGAGAGACGGAGTCAGGGTGAACACTGGAGAGAGACGGAGTCAGGGTTAACACTGGAGAGAGGCGGAGTCAGGGTTAACACTGGAGAGAGACGGAGTCAGGGTTAACACTGGAGAGAGACAGAGTCAGGTGGAGAGAGACGGAGTCAGGGTGAACACTGGAGAGAGACGGAGTCAGGGTTAACACTGGAGAGAGACGGAGTCAGGGTTAACACTGGAGAGAGACGGAGTCAGGGTTAACACTGGAGAGAGACGGAGTCAGGGTTAACACTGGAGAGAGACGGAGTCAGGGTTAACACTGGAGAGAGACGGAGTCAGAGTGAAACACTGGAGAGAGACGGAGTCAGGGTGAAACACTGGAGAGAGACGGAGTCAGGGTGAAACACTGGAGAGAGACGGAGAGATGGGGTTAACCAGTCATTACCTGAGCTGCTACAGACAGGATGACCCTGATCTTACCTGAGGTGCAGTCTGGACAGAGCAGCTTGTCCTTTGGTTTCAGGGTGGATCCTAGACAAGAGAGGTGAAAGGATCCACAGCACTGACCCTCACATGGCACCACATCCTCTCCAGCCTGCTCACACACCTATAACAAACACCGTCAGCAACATAGTGAACCCCACACCGACAACAGACAGACAGCAGCATAGTGAACCCCACACCGACAACAGACAGACAGCAGCATAGTGAACCCCACACCGACAACAGACAGCAGCATAGTGAACCCCACACCGACAACAGACAGACAGCAGCATAGTGAACCCCACACCGACAACAGACAGACAGCAGCATAGTGAACCCCACACCGACAACAGACAGACAGCAGAATAGTGAACCCCACACCGACAACAGACAGCAACATAGTGAACCCCACACCGACAACAGACAGCAGCATAGTGAACCCCACACCGACAACAGACAGCAGCATAGTGAACCCCACACCGACAACAGACAGCAGCAGCATAGTGAACCCCACACCGACAACAGACAGCAGCAGCATAGTGAACCCCACACCGACAACAGACAGCAGAATAGTGAACCCCACACCCGCGACAGACAGCAGAATAGTGAACCCCACACCGACGACAGACAGCAGAATAGTGAACCCCACACCGACGACAGACAGCAGAATAGTGAACCCCACACAGACGACAGACAGCAGCATAGTGAACCCCACACCGACGACAGACAGCAGCATAGTGAACCCCACACCGACGACAGACAGCAGAATAGTGAACCCCACACCGACGACAGACCGCAGCATAGTGAACCCCACACCGACGACAGACAGCAACATAGTGAACCCCACACCGACGAACAGAACACACTGAAACTCCTCCCCCAACACTAGGAGATGAGCTGTTCTCACCTGACAGACAGATTCCTTCTTGGGGCCTCCTCCGTTAGTCTTCTTTGCCCCGTTGGTCTGGTCTATGCTGTCACTGGGGGACTCTGGACGCTCCTCAATGCCAGAGCCCTCTGGCTCAGGACTAGCTGCTGCTCTCTTCCTCTTCTTGGTCTGGGAGGCTGCTAACTGGCTGGCTGAGTCCAGCCTCCTCTTCCTGATTGGCTTTGTCTTCTCTAGTTCTTTAGAACTAGTGAATCCTTTAACATGTGTCTCCGTTTTCTTTCTGTTTCTCTTCTTCGTGGGGGCGGAGGACTCTGCTGACACAGCCTGGGGTTAGAGTTAGGAGAGGAAGATCCGACTCGTCATCATCATCATGGACATCTAAAAAGGCAACAAACTGGCAGTGTTTTTCCAAAAGTATATGGAGTAGCCAGCCAACTAGAAAAAGGGGCCAGACAGGTTCCCACGGGCCAACTTGGTGTTGGTGGCCTCTGGTACATTCTAATGCCTTGATTCCATCCAAAACACGCAGCTAAATGATTTAATGCTTTAATTGAGTTTTGTCTTATCTTGATTATTGTCCAGTCCTGTGGTCGAGTGCTGCAAGGATAGACCTAGTTAAGCTGCAGCTGTCGGGCTGCGTGTGTGCATATTGATGTGTAGTAGAGGTCGACCGAGTAATCGGAATGGCCGATTAATTCGGGCCGATTTCAAGTTTTCTTAACAATCCGAAATCGGTATTTATGGACACCGATTTGGTCTAATTTGTTTTACACCTTTATTTAACTAGGCAAGTCAGTTAAGACCACATTCTTATTTTCAATGACGGCCTAGGAACGGTTAGGGTTAACTGCCTTGTTCAAGGGCCGAACGACAGATTTTGACCTTGTCATCTCGGTGGACCCAATCTTGCAACCTTACAGTTCACTAGTCCAACGCTCTAACCACCTGCCTCTCATTGCACTCCACGAGGAGCCTGCCTGTTACGCGAATACAGTAGACGCCAAGGTAAGTTGCTAGCTAGCATTAAACTTATCTTATAAAAAACAATCAATCAATCATAATCACTAGTTAACTACACAGGGTTGATGATATTACTAGTTTATCTAGCGTGTCCTGCGTTGCATATAATCAATGCAGTGCGTATTCGTGAAAAAGGACTGTCTTTGCTCCAATGTGTACCTAACCATAAACATCAATGCCTTTCTTAAAATCAATACACAGAAGTATACATTTTTAAACCTGCATATTTAGCTAAAAGAAATCCAGGTTAGCAGGCAATATTAACCAGGTGAAATTGTGTCACTTCTCTTGCGTTCATTGCACGCAGAGTCAGTGTATATGCAACAGTTTGGGCTGCCTAACTTTCCAGAATTTTACGTAATTATGACATAACATTGAAGGTTGTGCAATGTAACAGGAATATTTAGACTTATTGATGCCACCCGTTAGATAAAATACCGAACGGTTCCGTATTTCACTGAAAGAATAAACGTCTTGTTTTCGAGATGATAGTGTCCGGATTCGACCATATTAATGACCTAAGGCTCGTATTTCTGTGTGTTATGTTATAATTAAGTCTATGATTTGATAGAGCAGTCTGACTGAGCGATGGTAGGCAGCAGCAGGCTCGTAAGCATTCATTCAAACAGCACTTTCCTGCATTTTGCCAGCAGCTCTTTGCTGTGCTTCAAGCATTGCGCTGTTTATGACTTCAAGCCTATCAACTCTTGAGATTAGGCTGGTGTAACCGATGTGAAATGGCTAGCTAGTTAGCAGGGTGCGCGCTAATAGCGTTTCAAACGTCACTCGCTCTGAGACTTGGAGTAGTTATTCCCCTTGCTCTGCATGGGTAACGCTGCTTCGAGGGTGGCTGTTGTCGTTGATTTAAATTTTTTAATTTTACCTTTATTTATCTAGGCAAGTCAGTTAAGAACAAATTCTTATTTTCAATGACGGCCTAGGAACAGTGGGTTAACTGCCTGTTCAGGGGCAGAACGACAGATTTGTACCTTGTCAGCTCGGGGGTTTGAACTTGCAACCTTTCGGTTACTACCCTGCCGCCCCAATGTAGATATGTAGATATTCCCTTAAAAATATATATCGTTTCCAGCTACAATAGTCATTTACAACATTAATGTCTACACTGTATTTCTGATCAATCTGATGTTATTTTAAAGGACAATTTTGATTTGTTTGCTTTTCTTTAAAAAACAATTTCTCAGTGACCCCAAACTTTTGAACAGCAGTGTGTACACACAGCCATGTTCTTCTCATGCTCCCTACACACAGCCATGTTCTTCTCATGCTCCCTACACACAGCCATGTTCTTCTCATGCTCCCTACACACGGCCATGTTCTTCTCATGCTCCCTACACACAGCCATGTTCTTCTCATGCTCCCTACACACAGCCATGTTCTTCTCATGCTCCCTACACACAGCCATGTTCTTCTCATGCTCCCTACACACAGCCATGTTCTTCTCATGCTCCCTACACACAGCCATGTTCTTCTCATGCTCCCTACACACAGCCATGTTCTTCTCATGCTCCCTACACACAGCCATGTTCTTCTCATGCTCCCTACACACAGCCATGTTCTTCTCATGCTCCCTACACACAGCCATGTTCTTCTCATGCTCCCTACACACAGCCATGTTCTTCTCATGCTCCCTACACACGGCCATGTTCTTCTCATGCTCCCTACACACAGCCATGTTCTTCTCATGCTCCCTACACACAGCCATGTTCTTCTCATGCTCCCTACACACAGCCATGTTCTTCTCATGCTCCCTACACACAGCCATGTTCTTCTCATGCTCCCTACACACGGCCATGTTCTTCTCATGCTCCCTACACACGGCCATGTTCTTCTCATGCTCCCTACACACGGCCATGTTCTTCTCATGCTCCCCACACACGGCCATGTTCTTCTCATGCTCCCTACACACGGCCATGTTCTTCTCATGCTCCCTACACACGGCCATGTTCTTCTCATGCTCCCTACACACGGCCATGTTCTTCTCATGCTCCCCACACACGGCCATGTTCTTCTCATGCTCCCTACACACGGCCATGTTCTTCTCATGCTCCCTACACACGGCCATGTTCTTCTCATGCTCCCTACACACGGCCATGTTCTTCTCATGCTCCCTACACACGGCCATGTTCTTCTCATGCTCCCTACACACGGCCATGTTCTTCTCATGCTCTTTTCTAATTACTGTGTGTGTATAGCAAAGTTATTTTTATTCCTCAGGTCATTATTTCTATTTAATAATATCTTTAACTCTGCGTTGTTGGAAACGGACCCATAAGTAAGCATTTTACTGTTAGTCTACACCCGTTGTGTACAAAGCATGTGGCAATTCAAATTTGAGTAAATGGCCTATGCACCACGACTCTGCGTGGCTGGCTATGTGAAACACAAAAGAAAATAAATTAATTTGCCAGAAAACTAGGCTAAGTTAATTTCGACTCATCATTCGTTACCCCTTACCATTGTAATGTATGTGCAAATTCACTCGAAGGAGCATCATGTTCTCTCCCTCTTTAATGTAATGAAATTTGACTGCAACCAGCTACACACATCACACAGGTACCAGGAGGTGGAACAGACTGTCAACCCGGCAGTGTCCCCTGTCATTGCTCGCTTTGTGACTGACAGGTGACTTTCCTCTCAATAGATCGCTAAGAGATGCATATCGTTCATTCTAGCAGGAGTTGACCTCAACTTAATTTTCTGACTACAGAATGTAAACTTTTAAAGGAAAAGTAGCCTGGTTAATATGAAGTGGAAAAAGTCTTACCGGCTGTTTAGCTGACAACCAGTGCAAATGGTCACACTGGACACACCACTGTTTCATACAGTATAATAACACCACTGTTTCATACAGTATAATAACACCACTGTTTCACACAGTATAATAACACCACTGTTTCATACCGTATAATAACACCACTGTTTCATACAGTATAATAACACCACTGTTTCATACCGTATAATAACACCACTGGACACACCACTGTTTCATACAGTATAATAACACCACTGTTTCATACCGTATAATAACACCACTGGACACACCACTGTTTCATACAGTATAATAACACCACTGTTTCATACCGTATAATAACACCACTGTTTCATACCGTATAATAACACCACTGGACACACCACTGTTTCATACAGTATAATAACACCACTGTTTCATACCGTATAATAACACCACTGTTTCATACCGTATAATAACACCACTGGACACACCACTGTGTCATACCGTATAATAACACCACTGTTTCATACAGTATAATAACACCACTGTTTCATACAGTATAATAACACCACTGTTTAATACCGTATAATAACACCACTGGACACACCACTGTGTCATACCGTATAATAGCACCACTGTTTCATACAGTATAATAACACCACTGTTTCATACAGTATAATAACACCACTGTTTCATACCGTATAATAACACCACTGGACACACCACTGTTTCATACAGTATAATAACACCACTGTTTCATACCGTATAATAACACCACTGGACACACCACTGTTTCATACAGTATAATAACACCACTGTGTCATACCGTATAATAACACCACTGTGTCATACCGTATAATAACACCACTGTTTCATACCGTATAATAACACCACTGTTTCATACCGTATAATAACACCACTGGACACACCACTGTTTCATACCGTATAATAACACCACTGTTTCATACCGTATAATAACACCACTGTGTCATACCGTATAATAACACCACTGGACACACCACTGTGTCATACCGTATAATAACACCACTGTTTCATACCGTATAATAACACCACTGTTTCATACCGTATAATAACACCACTGTTTCATACCGTATAATAACACCACTGTGTCATACCGTATAATAACACCACTGGACACACCACTGTGTCATACCGTATAATAACACCACTGTGTCATACCGTGTAATAACACCACTGTGTCATACCGTATAATAACACCACTGGACACACCACTGTTTCATACCGTATAATAACACCACTGGACACACCACTGTGTCATACCGTATAATAACACCACTGTTTCATACAGTATAATAACACCACTGTTTCATACCGTATAATAACACCACTGTTTCATACCGTATAATAACACCACTGTTTCATACCGTATAATAACACCACTGTGTCATACCGTATAATAACACCACTGTTTCATACAGTATAATAACACCACTGTTTCATACAGTATAATAACACCACTGTTTAATACCGTATAATAACACCACTGGACACACCACTGTGTCATACCGTATAATAGCACCACTGTTTCATACAGTATAATAACACCACTGTTTCATACAGTATAATAACACCACTGTTTCATACCGTATAATAACACCACTGGACACACCACTGTTTCATACAGTATAATAACACCACTGTTTCATACCGTATAATAACACCACTGGACACACCACTGTTTCATACAGTATAATAACACCACTGTGTCATACCGTATAATAACACCACTGTGTCATACCGTATAATAACACCACTGTTTCATACCGTATAATAACACCACTGTTTCATACCGTATAATAACACCACTGGACACACCACTGTTTCATACCGTATAATAACACCACTGTGTCATACCGTATAATAACACCACTGGACACACCACTGTGTCATACCGTATAATAACACCACTGTTTCATACCGTATAATAACACCACTGTGTCATACCGTATAATAACACCACTGTGTCATACCGTATAATAACACCACTGTTTCATACAGTATAATAACACCACTGGACACACCACTGTGTCATACCGTATAATAACACCACTGTGTCATACCGTATAATAACACCACTGTGTCATACCGTATAATAACACCACTGTTTCATACCGTATAATAACACCACTGGACACACCACTGTGTCATACCGTATAATAACACCACTGGACACACCACTGTGTCATACCGTATAATAACACCACTGTGTCATACCGTGTAATAACACCACTGTGTCATACCGTATAATAACACCACTGGACACACCACTGTTTCATACCGTATAATAACACCACTGGACACACCACTGTGTCATACCGTATAATAACACCACTGTTTCATACAGTATAATAACACCACTGTTTCATACCGTATAATAACACCACTGTTTCATACCGTATAATAACACCACTGTTTCATACCGTATAATAACACCACTGTGTCATACCGTATAATAACACCACTGTTTCATACCGTATAATAACACCACTGTTTCATACCGTATAATAACACCACTGGACACACCACTGTGTCATACCGTATAATAACACCACTGTGTCATACCGTATAATAACACCACTGGACACACCACTGTGTCATACCGTATAATAACACCACTGTGTCATACCGTATAATAACACCACTGGACACACCACTGTGTCATACCGTATAATAACACCACTGTGTCATACCGTATAATAACACCACTGTGTCATACCGTATAATAACACCACTGTGTCATACCGTATAATAACACCACTGTGTCATACCGTATAATAACACCACTGTTTCATACCGTATAATAACACCACTGTTTCATACCGTATAATAGCACCACTGGACACACCACTGTGTCATACCGTATAATAACACCACTGTGTCATACCGTATAATAACACCACTGTGTCATACCGTATAATAACACCACTGTTTCATACCGTATAATAGCACCACTGGACACACCACTGTGTCATACCGTATAATAACACCACTGTGTCATACCGTATAATAACACCACTGTTTCATACCGTATAATAACACCACTGTGTCATACCGTATAATAACACCACTGTTTCATACCGTATAATAGCACCACTGGACACACCACTGTGTCATACCGTATAATAACACCACTGTGTCATACAGTATAATAACACCACTGTTTCATACCGTATAATAACACCACTGTTTCATACCGTATAATAGCACCACTGGACACACCACTGTGTCATACCGTATAATAACACCACTGTTTCATACCGTATAATAACACCACTGTTTCATACCGTATAATAACACCACTGTTTCATACCGTATAATAACACCACTGTGTCATACCGTATAATAACACCACTGTTTCATACCGTATAATAACACCACTGTTTCATACCGTATAATAACACCACTGTGTCATACCGTATAATAACACCACTGGGCACACCACTGTGTCATACCGTATAATAACACCACTGGACACACCACTGTGTCATACCGTATAATAACACCACTGGACACACCACTGTGTCATACCGTATAATAACACCACTGTGTCATACCGTATAATAACACCACTGTTTCATACCGTATAATAACACCACTGTTTCATACCGTATAATAACACCACTGTTTCATACCGTATAATAACACCACTGTGTCATACCGTATAATAACACCACTGGACACACCACTGTGTCATACCGTATAATAGCACCACTGGACACACCACTGTGTCATACCGTATAATAGCACCACTGGACACACCACTGTGTCATACCGTATAATAACACCACTGTGTCATACCGTATAATAACACCACTGTTTCATACCGTATAATAACACCACTGTTTCATACCGTATAATAACACCACTGTGTCATACCGTATAATAACACCACTGTTTCATACCGTATAATAACACCACTGGACACACCACTGTGTCATACCGTATAATAACACCACTGTGTCATACCGTATAATAACACCACTGTGTCATACCGTATAATAACACCACTGTTTCATACCGTATAATAACACCACTGGACACACCACTGTGTCATACCGTATAATAACACCACTGTTTCATACCGTATAATAACACCACTGGACACACCACTGTGTCATACCGTATAATAACACCACTGTTTCATACCGTATAATAACACCACTGTGTCATACCGTATAATAACACCACTGGACACACCACTGTGTCATACCGTATAATAACACCACTGTTTCATACCGTATAATAACACCACTGTGTCATACCGTATAATAACACCACTGGACACACCACTGTGTCATACCGTATAATAACACCACTGTGTCATACCGTATAATAACACCACTGTGTCATACCGTATAATAACACCACTGTTTCATACCGTATAATAACACCACTGGACACACCACTGTGTCATACCGTATAATAACACCACTGTGTCATACCGTATAATAACACCACTGTTTCATACCGTATAATAACACCACTGTTTCATACCGTATAATAACACCACTGTGTCATACCGTATAATAACACCACTGTTTCATACCGTATAATAACACCACTGGACACACCACTGTGTCATACCGTATAATAACACCACTGGACACACCACTGTGTCATACCGTATAATAACACCACTGGACACACCACTGTGTCATACCGTATAATAACACCACTGGACACACCACTGTGTCATACCGTATAATAACACCACTGGACACACCACTGTTTCATACCGTATAATAACACCACTGGACACACCACTGTGTCATACCGTATAATAACACCACTCTTTCATACCGTATAATAACACCACTGGACACACCACTGTTTCATACCGTATAATAACACCACTGTGTCATACCGTATAATAACACCACTGTTTCATACCGTATAATAACACCACTGTGTCATACTGTATAATAGCACCACTGTGTCATACCGTATAATAACACCACTGTGTCATACCGTATAATAACACCACTGGACACACCACTGTGTCATACCGTATAATAACACCACTGTTTCATACCGTATAATAACACCACTGGACACACCACTGTGTCATACCGTATAATAACACCACTGTGTCATACAGTATAATAACACCACTGTGTCATACCGTATAATAACACCACTGTGTCATACAGTATAATAACACCACTGTTTCATACCGTATAATAACACCACTGTTTCATACCGTATAATAACACCACTGTGTCATACCGTATAATAACACCACTGTTTCATACCGTATAATAACACCACTGGACACACCACTGTGTCATACCGTATAATAACACCACTGTGTCATACCGTATAATAACACCACTGGACACACCACTGTTTCATACCGTATAATAACACCACTGTGTCATACCGTATAATAACACCACTGGACACACCACTGTGTCATACCGTATAATAACACCACTGTTTCATACCGTATAATAACACCACTGTGTCATACCGTATAATAGCTCACCTTCTGTTTGTCGCCAACTTCGCGTTTCTTCTTGGGTTGTTGGTCCTTGTCCTCGTCGATTTCTAGAGCTTGTTTACAAGGCAGCTGCTTCTTCTGAGGATCCTTCTTATCTGGAAACAAGTTAGAGGCCAGATTGTGGTAAAACTACAACTGACAGACCCTCATGAGAAACATTCACCTGATCAGTAGAGACTGTGGAACTAACGGCAAGTATGAACAACAACTTTTCACCTTTAGGTTCTGCCTTCAGCTGTTCTTTAACAGGAAAGGTACTGGTACCTTTCTTAGCTAGGAGGAACACCGAAACTGTTAGCTAATCTCTGACACATTTTACAAAACTAAACTAACCCCTACCTATAACTGACGATATGTTGATATGACCCCAACTTACCTATAGGTGAATGTGACAGGGTTTCTAGCATGTTGGTAGTCAAGGCAACCCCTTTGGACCTCTTCCTCCCTGTCTTGGCAGGTAGTTGAGATTTCAGTTTGGACTTCTTCTGTTTCTGCTTGTGAGGTTCAAGTAGTTCAGTCTCTGAGCTAGGGGAGACAAGATCCTACACACAACAACTTCCTCAAAATAAGGACAACACAAGAGTGAAAACAGTCCCTTCTAAACACAATACATTTGGCCTGTAAATAACATAGTATATCAGTCCCTTCCTGTAAATAACAGTATATCAGTCCCTTCCTGTAAATAACAGTATTGTCAGTCCCTTCCTGTAAATAACATAGTATATCAGGCCCTTCCTGTAAATAACAGTATTGTCAGTCCCTTCCTGTAAATAATATAGTATATCAGTCCCTTCCTGTAAATAACAGTATATCAGTCCCTTCCTGTAAATAATATAGTATATCAGTCCCTTCCTGTAAATAACAGTATATCAGTCCCTTCCTGTAAATAACATAGTATATCAGTCCCTTCCTGTAAATAACAGTATTGTCAGGCCCTTCCTGTAAATAACAGTATATCAGTCCCTTCCTGTAAATAACACAGTATGTCAGTCCCTTCCTGTAAATAACACAGTATGTCAGTCCCTTCCTGTAAATAACACAGTATGTCAGTTTTCCTGTAAATAACATAGTATTGTCAGTCCCTTCCTGTAAATAACAGTATATCAGTCCCTTCCTGTAAATAACATAGTATATCAGTCCCTTCCTGTAAATAACACAGTATGTCAGTCCCTTCCTGTAAATAACACAGTATATCAGTCCCTTCCTGTAAATAACACAGTATATCAGTCCCTTCCTGTAAATAACACAGTATGTCAGTCCCTTCCTGTAAATAACACAGTATGTCAGTTTTCCTGTAAATAACATAGTATTGTCAGTCCCTTCCTGTAAATAACACAGTATATCAGTCCCTTCCTGTAAATAACAGTATATCAGACCCTTCCTGTAAATAACACAGTATGTCAGTCCCTTCCTGTAAATAACACAGTATGTCAGTCCCTTCCTGTAAATAACACAGTATATCAGTTTTCCTGTAAATAACATAGTATTGTCAGTCCCTTCCTGTAAATAACAGTATATCAGTCCCTTCCTGTAAATAACACAGTATGTCAGTCCCTTCCTGTAAATAACACAGTATGTCAGTCCCTTCCTGTAAATAACACAGTATGTCAGTCCCTTCCTGTAAATAACATAGTATATCAGTCCCTTCCTGTAAATAACATAGTATATCAGTCCCTTCCTGTAAATAATATAGTATATCAGTCCCTTCCTGTAAATAACATAGTATATCAGTCCCTTCCTGTAAATAATATAGTATATCAGTCCCTTCCTGTAAATAACACAGTATATCAGTCCCTTCCAGGATTCCCATGATTCTGCGATCGCATAATTCACAGCAAAAATCAACCAATCAGCGCATAGTGCGAGAGCTCGCAATTTTGACCAATCCCCGCTGAAAGAATCAAAGGGAGTGCCGCTTTAGTAGGGCGGTCGGCACTCTGCTAACCTTGGCTTTGGTAGGGCGGTCGGTCGGCACTCTGCTAACCTTGGCTTTGGTAGGGCGGTCGGTCGGCACTCTGCTAACCTTGGCGGTCGGCACTCTGCTAACCTTGGCGGTCGGCACTCTGCTAACCTTGGCGGTCGGCACTCTGCTAACCTTGGCGGTCGGCACTCTGCTAACCTTGGCGGTCGGCACTCTGCTAACCTTGGCGGTCGGCACTCTGCTAACCTTGGCTTTGGTAGGGCGGTCGGCACTCTGCTAACCTTGGCTTTGGTAGGGCGGTCGGCACTCTGCTAACCTTGGCTTTGGTAGGGCGGTCGGCACTCTGCTAACCTTGGCTTTGGTAGGGCGGTCGGCACTCTGCTTACCTTGGCTTTGGTAGGGCGGTCGGCACTCTGCTAACCTTGGCTTTGGTAGGGCGGTCGGCACTCTGCTTACCTTGGCTTTGGTAGGGCGGTCGGCACTCTGCTTACCTTGGCTTTGGTAGGGCGGTCGGCACTCTGCTAACCTTGGCTTTGGTAGGGCGGTCGGCACTCTGCTTACCTTGGCTTTGGTAGGGCGGTCGGCACTCTGCTAACCTTGGCTTTGGTAGGGCGGTCGGCACTCTGCTAACCTTGGCTTTGGTAGGGCGGTCGGCACTGCTAACCTTGGCTTTGGTAGGGCGGTCGGCACTCTGCTAACCTTGGCTTTGGTAGGGCGGTCGGCACTCTGCTAACCTTGGCTTTGGTAGGGCGGTCGGCACTCTGCTAACCTTGGCTTTGGTAGGGCGGTCGGCACTCTGCTAACCTTGGCTTTGGTAGGGCGGTCGGCACTCTGCTAACCTTGGCTTTGGTAGGGCGGTCGGCACTCTGCTAACCTTGGCTTTGGTAGGGCGGTCGGCACTCTGCTTACCTTGGCTTTGGTAGGGCGGTCGGCACTCTGCTTACCTTGGCTTTGGTAGGGCGGTCGGCACTCTGCTCTCCCCAGACTGTCTATGGTGAGCACTGCTCAAAGCACTGAAAGTACATCTTCCTTATGACCCTTTCAGGATTTTATTTTTTTTTAAATCACAATCTTTTATTAAAAAATTATTAGAAAGAAATATCGATCTTCAAATTGAAAGTGATTGATCACCTTTGAATCTATTTGGGGTTTTTTTGAGAGAGAGAAGGAATGGGAGGTGCATCCGTGCTGATAGCGAGCCTCAAGCATGATGGAGAGGAGAGGCGTGTGTGGATTTGTTCAGGAAAATAAACACAAATGAGCACTTTAGATGTTTCTAATTGTTTTTGTTATCTGCTGGAAACCATCCTAAAACTGAGCACATAAGACTTTTTATTAATTTACATGAAATTAACGTGGAAAAAACATAGGATTTCAGAAAAGCTGCCGCAAAAATCAAGCATTTTTTGCCGCAGAAATCACAAAAAAACTGTTGCGAAATCCTGGAGGTATTATATAGAGGTATATAGACCATGAAAATGATTTTAGTTTATCCAGACCTGAGAGGGCATCTCTGTTTGTCCTTTATGGGAGACCGGGACTTTAGTCTTCTTAGTTGTTTCCTTTTTCAGTGTTGAAGAGGTCTGCTTCCGTTTCCCTCGTTTCTCAGTTCCATCTGTTGTTCTGGGGCTACCGCTCTTCTTTTTCTCCAGTGAAGTGCTGCAGTCTGTGGGGGTGGGCTGGGCCTGGGAACTGGTTGATCTGGGAGACAGGAGGGTCAGCCTGGAAAGCTCCTGGTCCGGGGTTTGGGCCTTTGTCTGCTCTGGTCCAAGGTCGAGGCCATGCTCAGCGGGACCGAGCTCAGCGGGGACATGCTCAGCGCAGCCGGGCTCAGCCTGCAGGTGGGGGTTGAGGTGTGGCCCGTTAGTATCGTAGGTAAAGGTGTACTTGGCCAGGCGTTCCTCCAGGGCCAGGCTGGCAGCTTCCTTGGCCTGAGTGATGCCCACCACCCATTGGGCATGGAGCTTCCTGGGTACGGAGGAAGTGGTACCCTGGGGACAGAGGACAGTAAAACTCAGAACTACTAGTAAAGGACAGTAGAGCTCAGGCTGACAGTAGAGCTCAGGCTGACAGTAGAGCTCAGGCTGACAGTAGAGCTCAGGCTGACAGTAGAGCTCAGGCTGACAGTAGAGCTCAGGCTGACAGTAGAGCTCAGGCTGACAGTAGAGCTCAGAGGACAGTGATGACATTGCTAGAAAAGGTACATTTCCTGAAGAAAAACTTGAGTAATTGAGTAAGAGTTTAAGGTTACTGTACCTTTCTGTGGAAGACCTGGGAAGATGGTTGTTTGTTGCCATGGCAGAGCTCAACATATTGTTCCTCCCTACTGAAGGAGGCCATGTTCTTCTGAGAGATGTAGCCCCTCTCCGGGGTGTTCCCAAAATACTGGACGTGATATAGGATGCCAGACGTATGGCTGTTAATTGCTAAAAAAAAAAGTTAAATTAAAAACATTAGTTAGAACTTCTGTGCAAAAATATTCCACTGGTTAATATTGCCATCTAAAACATGCTTTCTAATGTCTCTTTTCAATCTAACCAAACTGTGTGTATAAGGACTTGGCAGGTAGTCTGTTCTGTTACGTGTTTTTACCTTTGTGTTTGAGGTGTGTGTTGAGTTCTGGGTCGGTAGAGACCATGCAGGGCCACCATGGGTATCCTGACACCTTGGTCCACACGACATCACCCACAGAGAACACTGTATTGACAGGGAGCTCCTCTTCCTGTCTCTGTTCCACCAGAGGACTGGCCTGCTGGATCTGAGAGGAACAGCATGCTGTCAGAAACCTCAATATTAACACTGAGGATCAGGAGGACTCTCACAAACAAGGACTCACAACATGTGTATGGTAAAGTTCTATTGAATCACAAAGACTGACAGGCACAAGTGACTATGATCAACCTTTCATTTGGTCGGAGTCCAGCCCATTGAGACACAACAGTTGTTCTATGTCAATGATCTGGCCTTCTGTGTATTGAACTATAGAACCCACCTGTTGTGGTGCAGCCTCTGGCTGACTGGCAGCTGACACCTCCACAGGAACTGGGTCATGGTTAGAGGCAAGTTTGTGCAGAGGTTTGGGTTTGATGAGTCTCCTCTTCCTCCCCGCCCTACTGGCTGGAACCAGGAGGTCCTCAGTAGGCAGGTTGGGCCCCTCTCCACAGAACGTCTCGAAGCGCGCCAGCTTCCCCTTGGACACCATCTTGGTGATCTTCAGTTTAATCTCGGGGGAGGTGGCCTTCCTCTGGGGGCTGGGGTGGGAGGAGGGGGCCTCAGTACCCTTCAGGATGGGGGGCTCGGGGGGGCACAGCTTGGGCAGCTTGTCCTGGTCTCCGTTCAGCATGCGGGACGTCAGGTCCTTCAGCCTCTCATGACTATGACCATGAGAGGCCATCTGGTTTAGAACACTGTCCTGGAGCGTCACGGCCAACTGGGCAGCTGCCTTGTCCATCAGCAGGGCAGGGTCCGCCCCCAGGTCACCCCCACCCCGACCCATCCTCCCCCCCAGGGGCTCAGATGGCTGCTTCATGCTGACTGGGTTGAGGGCCTCTGGCACCGAGGGCAGAGACCGCCCCTTACTGGTACTGTCCATCCCATCCAACTCCAGCCTCACTCAGCTACTGCACAGAGGGGAAGGAGAGAAATAATGAGTGGTTTAGCAATGCATGTTGGAGTCTAACTCAACACTCCAATAAAACAAATCAATAGTGCAAACGAATAGTGAGTGAAAATGCACAGGCGGATACATCAAACACTGGACTGAAAGCTGATTAAGCTGCGTCGTTAACGCACTAAAATGGCTCCACATTCAAATCTGAACAGTGCAAATTAGCTAGTAGTACAGTTAGCTACTTTGATAACATGCCAACCAACTACAGCTAGTAACTTGGTCATCTGATGCGCACCGAGTGGACACTTTTGTTACAGTATATGATGTCAAATGTAGCAATCAGAAAACTTACCAGGTCGCTAAGCACTCTGTAGTAGTTGGCTTACTTACTACTGCAATGTCCCAACATTGAATGAATGGCTAGTACATGCAAGGAACAGCTCGCTCGCTAACCACATGCAATGTGGCCCAAACCAACAGTAACGCAGCCAGAATCGCCGACCATGAAAAGACAGACTAACTAGTTATTATATTTCAACAGAAAAATTTAGACATTGCCAATCACATATCACGAATAAATAAAAGTCAAGTCAAACACTTTTTTTTTTTTTAAGTCTCACTCTTTAGGAATATGGTAACATATTTCCCATTTTGAGATACTGACTTAGCTAGGATCTCTTGTTAATGGCCCAGGTCAGTTGCAGATAGATAAAGTAGCGTCACTAAACCATGAATGTTCTGTTAGCTACTAAACATAATGAAATGCATCCGAAAAGCCAACGCTCAATGACACAGCTAGAGTAGCTAACAAGAGTAGCTGGCTCGAGTAGCTAACAAGAGTAGCTGGCTAGAGTAGCTAACAAGAGTAGCTGGTTAGAGTAGATAACAAGAGTAGCTGGCTAGAGTAGCTAACAAGAGTAGCTGGTTAGAGTAGATAGCTGGTTAGAGTAGATAGCTGGCTAGAGTAGATAACTGGAGTAGCTGGCTAGAGTAGCTAACAAGAGTAGCTGGCTAGAGTAGCTAACAAGAGTAGCTGGCTAGAGTAGCTAACAAGAGTAGCTGGTTAGAGTAGCTAACAAGAGTAGCTGGTTAGAGTAGCTAACAAGAGTAGCTGGTTAGAGTAGCTAACAAGAGTAGCTGGCTAGAGTAGCTAACAAGAGTAGCTGGTTAGAGTAGCTAACAAGAGTAGCTGGCTAGAGTAGCTAACAAGAGTAGCTGGTTAGAGTAGATAACTGGAGTAGCTGGCTAGAGTAGATAACTGGAGTAGCTGGTTAGAGTAGCTAACAAGAGTAGCTAACAAGAGTAGCTGGTTAGAGTAGATAACTGGAGTAGCTGGCTAGAGTAGCTAACAAGAGTAGCTGGTTAGAGTAGATAGCTGGCTAGAGTAGATAACTGGAGTAGCTGGCTAGAGTAGCTAACAAGAGTAGCTGGTTAGAGTAGATAGCTGGCTAGAGTAGCTGGTTAGAGTAGATAGCTGGTTAGAGTAGATGGCTAGAGTAGCTAACAAGAGTAGCTGGCTAGAGTAGCTAACAAGAGTAGCTGGCTAGAGTAGCTGGTTAGAGTAGATAGCTGGCTAGAGTAGATAACTGGAGTAGCTGGCTAGAGTAGATAACTGGAGTAGCTGGCTAGAGTAGATAACTGGAGTATCTGGCTAGAGTAGATAACTGGAGTAGCTGGCTAGAGTAGGTAACTAGAGTAGCTGGCTAGAGTGATTAGCTGGAGTAACTAACTTGAGTAATTAACTAGAGTAGCTAACTAGAGTAGCTGGCTAAAGTAGCTAACTGGAGAAGCTGGCTAAAGTGGCTAGCTGGAGTAGGTAACTAGAGTAGCTGGCTGGAGTAGCTAACTATAGTAGCTGGCTGGAGTGGCTAGCTGGAGTGGCTAGCTGGAGTAGCTGGCTAAAGTGGCTAGCTGGAGTAGCTGGCTAGAGTGGCTAACTGGAGTAGCTGGCTGGAGTAGCTAACAAAAGTAGCTGGCTGGAGTAGCTAACAAGAGTAGTTGGCTGGAGTAGCTAACTAGAGTAGCTGGCTAAAGTAGCTAACTGGAGAAGCTGGCTAAAGTGGCTAGCTGGAGTAGCTAACTAGAGTAGCTGGCTGGAGTAGCTGGCTAGATTATCTGTCTGGAGTAGCTGGCTAGAGTGGCTAACAAGAGTAGTTAGCTAGAGTAGCTGGATAGAGTGGCTAGCTGGAGTAGCTGGCTAGAGTGGCTGGCTAGAGTGGCTAGCTGGAGTAGCTAACTAGAGTAGCTAACAAGAGTAGTTAGCTAGAGTAGCTGGATAGAGTGGCTAGCTGGAGTAGCTGGCTAGAGTGGCTAGCTGGAGTAGCTGGCTAGAGTGGCTACCTGGAGTAGCTGGCTAAAGTAGCTGACTGGAATAGCTGGCTGGAGTAGCTAACAAAAGTAGCTGGCTGGAGTAGCTAACAAGAGTAGCTGGCTGGAGTAGCTAACTAGAGTAGCTAACTGGAGTAGCTAGCTGGCTATCTAGCCACCATTCAAAGTAGCTAACTAGAGTAGCTAATTGGAGTAGCTAACTGGAGTAGCTAGCTGGCAATCTAGCCACCATTCAAAGTTAGCTAACTATAGTAGCTAACTATAGTAGCTAACTGGAGTAGCTAACTAGAACTAGAGTAGCTAGCTGGCCATCATTCAACGTTAGCTAGCGACGTGCCAACTTGACTGACATGCGCAGCTACAGCTAGCTAGCTAACGTTACATTGCTAGCTAACTCGCTATGTTAGAAGAAACACGTTTATTGAAAGATGACCACGCTCGCCTTGTCCTCCCATAATTGTAGTAATGTGTTAAATTACCTGTTGAATTTCTCGAATAGTTATCAAATTTGAAAATAGCCTGTTTGAATCATCTTGAAAACCCCGATTTCATTCAACTTGAATCAAAGCTTGCGGGAAACTCTTCTCCCAATCAGCGCGAAAAATACTCACTTCCGATTGGTTGGGAGGAGCGACGCGTTTAACCGGCCCTTTCAAAAATGTCTGTGCTATCTGAGATCCTTGGGACGTCCCTACCCCATTGAAGTTTACATTTTAAATGGATACGGTCAGGTAAGGGTTATAGTAAGGGTAGGGGTCAGAGTTAAAGGGGGAAAAAAGTGTCATCTACAATACCACCCCAACATCTGTGCTTTTCTGTGTTTTGTCGTAGAAAGATAGAATGAGATACAACTTTTAACCTCAACCTGCTACCACCCAGGTACTTTAACATGCACCTTAGAGACCGCTGCCCAATGTACATAGTCAGGGATTTTTTTGTTGTTGAAATTTAACTAGGCAAATCAGTTAAGAACAAATTCTTATTTACAATGACAGCCTACCAGGGAACAGTGCCTTGTTCAGGGGCAAAAACAGATTTTTAGCTTAGCTCGGGGAATCGATCCAGGAACTTTTCGGTTACTGGGCCAACGCTCTAACCACTAGGCTACCTGGCGCCCCTCACTGGTCGCTTTAATAATGTTTGCATACTGGTTATACCCACTTCATATTGCTGTAATATACTATTCTTCAGATATACTACATATTCTATACTTATATACTGTCCATATTGTCAATACATCCCATCATATATGTATGACTCCTTGAGAAATAAAGGTTAGATAAATACAACATTTAAATATATTTATAATCTGGACTCCGACATTGCTCGCACTAATATTTATATATTTCTTAACTCCATTATTTTACTTAGATTTGTGTGTATTGTTGTGAATTGGTAGATATTACTGCACTATTGGAGCTAGAAACAAAAGCATTTCACTACACCCGCAATAATCTAGAGGCGAAAGAAACGATTTAGGCGAGAATAAAGGAGAGCAGCACACTAAGAGCTCAGATGCAAAAATATTTGTGTCCAACGTTTCGACAGACAAGCTGTCTTTATCAGGGTGTAATGACAAACACTGCGGGATGACTCATTTATATAGTGTCAAAAGACACACATGGGTGTCTGTAATTAAAATAGTATACAAAAAACATAAATGGATAGTGTACGATCATAGATACAATTTGGCTACATAAGCCTACAAACATTTACAATAGCAAAATCATAATAATCACAAGAATGGTTTCAGATCAAAATTCACGTTGAGACCGAAGTGAGCAAGGGTCTTTAAATTAAAGATCAAGACAGCCTCTCGTTTTAACAATAAATTGTCGAGGTCACCCCGTCTTCTAGGGAGGGTGACATGTTCGATGCCAACCTAACGTAGAGACGAAATCGAGTGGTTTTCTTCCAAAAGGTGGGCCGCGACTGGGTAAATCGAGTTTCTGCATCTAAAGGTTCTACGATGCTCCGAGATATGTACTTTTAATTCACACTTTGTTTTACCCACATTAATTTTACCACAAGGACAAGTTATAAGATAAATAACTGCCTTAGTGAAGCACGTGATAACACCTTTGATTGGGATCTGTTTCCCTGTTTGGGGGTGTTTGAAGGATCTACATTTATAAGTGCTATTGCATTGAGCACAGCCATTACATTTGTAGTTTCCATCCAGTAGGAGAGCAAATAGACGTTGTGCAGGGATATATTGGGGTGGTAAATCAGAGTTTACCAGTTGATCTCTGAGATTTCTGCCCCGAGTGAATACGACCAAGGGAAGGTCTGAAAACACATTTATTTATTTATTTTATTTTATTTCACCTTTATTTAACCAGGTGGGCAAGTTGAGAACAAGTTCTCATTTACAATTGCGACCTGGCCAAGATAAAGCAAAGCAGTTCGACACATACAACGACACAGAGTTACACATGGAGTAAAACAAACATACAGTCAATAATACAGTAAAAAAAAAACAAGTCTATATACAATGTGAGCAAATTAGGTGAGAAGGGAGGTAAAGGCAAAAAAGGCCATGGTGGCAAAGTAAATACAATATAGCAAGTAAAACACTGGAATGGTAGTTTTGCAATGGAAGAATGTGCAAAGTAGAAATAAAAATAATGGGGTGCAAAGGAGCAAAATAAATAAATAAATTAAATACAGTTGGGAAAGAGGTAGTTGTTTGGGCTAAATTATAGGTGGGCTATGTACAGGTGCAGTAATCTGTAAGATGCTCTGACAGTTGGTGCTTAAAGCTAGTGAGGGAGATAAGTGTTTCCAATTTAAGAGATTTTTGTAGTTCGTTCCAGTCATTGGCAGCAGAGAACTGGAAGGAGAGGCGGCCAAAGAAAGAATTGGTTTTGGGGTGACTAGAGAGATATACCTGCTGGAGCGTGTGCTACAGGTGGGAGATGCAATGGTGACCAGCGAGCTGAGATAAGGGGGGACTTTACCTAGCAGGGTCTTGTAGATGACATGGAGCCAGTGGGTTTGGCGACGAGTATGAAGCGAGGGCCAGCCAACGAGAGCGTACAGGTCGCAATGGTGGGTAGTATATGGGGCTTTGGTGACAAAACGGATTGCACTGTGATAGACTGCATCCAATTTGTTGAGTAGGGTATTGGAGGCTATTTTGTAAATGACATCGCCAAAGTCGAGGATTGGTAGGATGGTCAATTTTACAAGGGTATGTTTGGCAGCATGAGTGAAGGATGCTTTGTTGCGAAATAGGAAGCCAATTCTAGATTTAACTTTGGATTGGAGATGTTTGATATGGGTCTGGAAGGAGAGTTTACAGTCTAACCAGACACCTAAGTATTTGTAGTTGTCCACGTATTCTAAGTCAGAGCCGTCCAGAGTAGTGATGTTGGACAGGCGGGTAGGTGCAGGTAGCGATCGGTTGAAGAGCATGCATTTAGTTTTACTTGTATTTAAGAGCAATTGGAGGCCACGGAAGGAGAGTTGTATGGCATTGAAGCTTGCCTGGAGGGTTGTTAACACAGTGTCCAAAGAAGGGCCGGAAGTATACAGAATGGTGTCGTCTGCGTAGAGGTGGATCAGAGACTCACCAGCAGCAAGAGCGACCTCATTGATGTATACAGAGAAGAGAGTCGGTCCAAGAATTGAACCCTGTGGCACCCCCATAGAGACTGCCAGAGGTCCGGACAGCAGACCCTCCGATTTGACACACTGAACTCTATCAGAGAAGTAGTTGGTGAACCAGGCGAGGCAATCATTTGAGAAACCAAGGCTGTCGAGTCTGCCGATGAGGATGCGGTGGTTGACAGAGTCGAAAGCCTTGGCCAGATCAATGAATACGGCGGCACAGTAATGTTTCTTATCGATGGCGGTTAAGATATCGTTTAGGACCTTGAGCGTGGCTGAGGTGCACCCATGACCAGCTCTGAAACCAGATTGCATAGCAGAGAAGGTATGGTGAGATTCGAAATGGTCGGTAATCTGTTTGTTGACTTGGCTTTCGAAGACCTTAGAAAGGCATGGTAGGATAGATATAGGTCTGTAACAGTTTGGGTCAAGAGTGTCCCCCCTTTGAAGAGGGGATGACCGCAGCTGCTTTCCAATCTTTGGGAATCTCAGATGACACGAAAGAGAGGTTGAACAGGCTAGTAATAGGGGTGGCAACAATTTCGGCAGATAATTTTAGAAAGAAAGGGTCCAGATTGTCTAGCCCGGCTGATTTGTAGGGGTCCAGATTTTTCAGCTCTTTCAGAACTTCAGCTGAATGGATTTGGGAGAAGGAGAAATGGGGAAGGCTTGGGCGAGTTGCTGTTGGGGGTGCAGTGCTGTTGACCGGGGCAGGAGTTGCCAGGTGGAAAGCATGGCCAGCCGTAGAAAAATGCTTATTGAAATTCTCAATTATGGTGGATTTATCAGTGGTGACAGTGTTTCCTATCTTCAGTGCAGTGGGCAGCTGGGAGGAGGTGTTCTTATTCTCCATGGACTTTACAGTGTCCCAGAACTTTTTGAGTTAGTGTTGCAGGAAGCAAATTTCTGCTTGAAAAAGCTAGCCTTGGCTTTTCTAACTGCCTGTGTATAACGGTTTCTAGCTTCCCTGAACAGCTGCATATCACGGGGCTGTTCGATGCTAATGCAGAACGCCATAGGATGTTTTTGTGTTGGTTAAGGGCAGTCAGGTCTGGGGAGAACCAAGGGCTATATCTGTTCCTGGTTCTAATTTTCTTGAATGGGGCATGTTTATTTAAGATTGTTAGGAAGGCATTTTTAAAAATATCCAGGCATCCTCTACTGACGGGATGAGATCAATATCCTTCCAGGACACCCCGGCCAGGTCGATTAGAAAGGCCTGCTCGCTGAAGTGTTTCAGGGAGCGTTTTACAGTGATGAGTGGAGGTCGTTTGACCGCTGACCCATTACGGATGCAGGCAATGAGGCAGTGATCGCTGAGATCTTGGTTGAAGACAGCAGAGGTGTATTTAGAGGGGAAGTTGGTTAGGATGATATCTATGAGGGTGCCCGTGTTTAAGGCTTTGGGGGGGTACCTGGTAGGTTCATTGATAATTTGTGTGAGATTGAGGGCATCAAGTTTAGATTGTAGGATGGCTGGGGTGTTAAGCATGTTCCAGTTTAGGTCGCCTAGCAGCACGAGCTCTGAAGATAGATGGGGGGCAATCAGTTCACATATGGTGTCCAGAGCACAGCTGGGGGCAGAGGGTGGTCTATAGCAGGCGGCAACGGTGAGAGACTTGTTTTTAGAGAGGTGGATTTTTAAAAGTAGAAGTTCAAATTGTTTGGGTACAGACCTGGATAGTAGGACAGAACTCTGCAGGCTATCTTTGCAGTAGATTGCAACACCGCCCCCTTTGGCAGTTCTATCTTGTCTGAAAATGTCATCGGATCTTACAACGTGCCAATGTTTGTGAACGATTCCCTTCATTTATTCAGAGCACTTTGAATAGCGAGCAGTTAGAATGCAAGAATGCTTCTTTTTGCGAGACTGACCTTGAAAAAGGTCATGTTTTGTTTAGAATTTTCTCAATGGCAGTATTAATCTGACCATTTTTGTACCCGCTCTCCTTGAATTTTCTTTGAGTCTCAGCCATATTTCTGTCAAATTCTTTTGATTCGACAGAATTGGCTGTAGGGCAAACTGTTTTTCAAGGGAAGTGGGTGACAACTATCAGCCCTCAACAAACTGTTCGGATCAGTAGGTTTCCTGTAAAGATCAGTGTATAGAACATTATCTTCATACAAGATCAGAAGATCAAGGAAACTGATTTGACGTGTATCAGACTGCAGAGTAAATCTCAGATGCTCAGAACAGGAGTTAAGAAAAGCATAAAACGCCTGGAGCTGTTTTGCATCACTCCTCCATAGAACAAAAATATCATCAATATAGCGTTTGGGTTATGTTTCTAGTTTTGAGTCGGTTGATCCACTTCCATCTCTGACACGTGGAAACCGGAGGGGGGAAGGGAGGGGGTGCACTCCACATCATATGCGCGTAGGCCGGAGGGGTCCGGCCAAAGTTGTAGGCCCCATGGTTGCCCAC
Organism: Oncorhynchus nerka; assembly: GCF_034236695.1. Classification (NCBI taxonomy): domain Eukaryota; kingdom Metazoa; phylum Chordata; class Actinopteri; order Salmoniformes; family Salmonidae; genus Oncorhynchus; species Oncorhynchus nerka. The sequence continues at coordinate 84,000,608 of NC_088413.1, read as the reverse complement.
TTGTAGATTGACCCGTTGGTTGGGTTTAAAGATGGTCTGTCTGTAGGGTTAGGGTTAGGTATAGTTTTTGGAATGGTTAAGGTTAGGGTTAAGGTTTTAGGGTAAGGTATAGTTTTTAGAATGGTTAGGGTAGGGTATAGTTTTTTAAAATGGTTAAGGTTAGGTATGGGTTTTAGAGTGGTTAAGGTTAGGGTTAGGGTAAGGTATAGTTTATAGAATGGTTAAGGTTAGGCTTAGGTAGGTCTGTCAACTCAACGTAGGATCAGGCAAAACCCTTGAGTTGCGTACCTTAGCAAAACCCTTGAGTTGCGTACCTTATGCAGGTCCGGTCCTCGGTTGGTTGCCATGTGTCCATGTCGAGTGGTATGGTCATGATGTCTAGGTCCGCCGTGTCAACGGAAGTAGAAAGCATAGTGCAACCTAGGAGTTTACTCTCTGTCGGATCCTTCTTTTTTTAGCTCCACGTTGTCTATGTATTTACTTCAGTGTTCGTTAGTCTTTGGTCCTGGATGTTTTCAATCATGTGTATAATTAGGATTTATTCCCTTCCAGGATCCTAACTCCCAATCAACCCATGTCTAGTTGAATCCAGCTGGTCTGTATGAGTATACTCGGCGTAGGATCAGGCAAAACCATCGAGTTGCGTACCTTGTGCAGGTCCGGACCTCAGTGGTTACCATGTGTCCATGTCGAGTGGTTAGTCTTTAAACTACCAGTGGTTTGAGCAGACAAAAACCCAGAAGGCGAGCCCTCTCTACGGTTGCCATGCATCCGCCCTTGGAGTTCCGTCCTGTGTTTCAGTGGGTGTATGGAGGGTTAAGGATCAGGCAAATCTTCTCTGGTTTTCGTATCGTACGTCTGCCAGTAGTAGAAGTTAATAGCCATGTGTCCATCCCCACCATCTCAGTCGTAGGTAATTCAGTGGTTTGGGTGATAGTGACCAGTGGAGCTACTCCCTTCCAGGATCGTAACGTTTCCAGAGGGTTATATCCTCCCTGGACAGTGAATTTGTTCGTAGTCCAGGTAAAAAAAAGTGGATTGGTTGTCCAGGCTTAGTGCGGCAGGGTAAGGGGTCCCCCAGTGAAAATTTGTGGGATCCAATTCTCCGCCAGACATAATCTGGGCACCCCAGGGGTTACACGGCCGAGGCGATACTCCAGGCGCAGCACCTGACCCCAAAGCCCCACTTTCTATGTACCCCAACACGCTAGGGAGACCCATGCGCTACTGGACATACTGCCAATCCAGTTCTAATCTGGGGTAGATAGTCGTCCAGCGTGGTGCGTGAGTCCCCTGTTTGTATGGAGCTGGGGGGGTTGAGCATTTCGGTCTGCCAACAGGACCCCGAGAGGTCCCGGAGGAGTCCAGTCCATCCATTTCATTAAGTCTTCTTGCTTGGTGTATGGAAGAGCCTAATTGCTTAGGGTGTAATTGCCGCGGGTGAGTCGCCAAGGTCGGGTTGCCAAGAGTAGTTCTCGTCCGTTGGGGGTGCTGGTGGGTGTAGATGAGAGGTATTTTGGAAGGATGGTGGGTTGGTGAGGGTTTATTAGTTGTAATTTTGTTATTTGGTTCTATTTTATTGTTTATTTTCATAAAGTCCCATGGTCATGGTAACCCCGAGTTCAAGAAACTTAAAGATAATATATGTATGTTTTTTATTTATTTATTGATTATTATTTATTTATTTTAGTTTAATGGTTTCCTATTGGTCAAGGGTCCATGGTCAAGGAGACTCCAAGAGGAGAACATTAAATGTTTTGTTAAATATACAGTGCCTTGCGAAAGTATTCGGCCCCCTTGAACTTTGCGACCTTTTTCCACATTTCAGGCTTCAAACATAAAGATATAAAACTGTATTTTTTTGTGAAGAATCAACAACAAGTGGGACACAATCATGAAGTGGAACGACATTTATTGGGTATTTCAAACTTTTTTAACAAATCAAAAACTGAAAAATTGGGCGTTGGCGTTAGCGTTAGGGTTTAGGGTTAGAATATAATTGTGTTTCGTTTCAACTAGTTAGTTTTACGGTGCACAGGCCTATCTCCTGCTTATCCCTCCCATTTCTGATGATCTAATATAATGTGAGGTGTAATACTTATATAAGGTATAGTATATATATATATATATATAGGTGTGGTACTTATAAAGGCCCGTAGATGTCCTCCTAGGATCATAAATTAAACTGAGGTAAGCTCCAAGTTGCCTCTTTTTCTGGGTGGCAGTGCAGAAGTCGATGTGGTGAGAGATTCATTCAACCATAGTGTTGTTAAATATGAACATAAACGCCATGTTGTGCATTTAAATGGTTTTATTTTTTTGTTAAAGGAAAGGAAAAACCTAAAAGAGGACGTGCCAAACTAAAACCATACAAACCATAAATATATAGAGAGTAAAAATAAAATATGAATAAAACCATGTTCTTCTCCATCCATTTTCCTGTCTGTTAAAACCCATTTTCTAAAACCTCTCGTTCAGGCCATTTGGCGTTATTGTCTGTAGGTGCTGGATCCACTCCCGTTCTACCCTCTTTCGCTGCCCACAGGTCCAGCCTATATGTGCCTGTAACCCTGATATGGTGAGGTGAGTGATGGGATTCTCCTGGAAGTGGGTTATGAGTTCCGTTTGTAGGTGTGCCCTTTTAATGTTATACAGGTGTTGTTTGAGTCTGGTTTCTATGGTGTGTTTGGTTTCTCCAATGTATTGTTTATTGCAAAGTGTACATGTAATGATATAAATGGTGTTATGTGTGTTCAATGAATAAGGATAGTAATATAATAGGATTCTTGTACTGGTGCTGATGTGTGGCTGTGTATATTTGTAATGAACTTTATCTGTCGAAAATGGAAATTATGAGGTTTGAGGTCTTGTGGTGGCTTACTACTGAATCTTGCTTTGGTGAGGAGGTCCTTTAAGTTTTTGTTCTTTCTAAATGCTGAAATGATTCTCTATGGTTTGAGTGGTATGTAAGTGTGCTGAACTGTAGAGAAGTTGTGTTTGATTGATTGATGTAGGGGTCTAATTCCATGTGAAAATGTGGTTACTAGGGGGATGATAATTGTCTGTTGATTGAGTATTGATGACAAGGGAGAAGAAGTGTTCCGGTTTAGTGATTGGTGCAGATCACTTTCCATAGGGGAGTCAGGGTTAGGGTGAGGGAGGGAGATAGGATGAGAACCCTGGTTAGGGTAATGGTACACATTAGGGTTAGGCGTGGGGTTTAGGGAAAGGTTGAGGTTAGGCGTGGGGTTAAGGGAAAGGTTAAGGTTAGGCGTGAGGTTTGGGAAGAGGTTAAGATTAGGCGTGGAGTTTGGGGAAAGGTTAAGGTTAGGTGTGGGGTTACGGGAAAGGTTAAGGTTACGCGTGGGGTTAAGGGAAAGGTTAAGGTTAGGTGTGAGGTTTGGGGAGAGGTTAGGATTAGGCGTGGGGTTTGGGGAGAGGTTAAGATTAGGCGTGGGGTTTGGGGAAAGGTTAAGGTTAGGTGTGGGGGTTAAGGGAAAGGTTAAGGTTAGGCGTGAGGTTTGGGGAGAGGTTAGGATTAGGCGTGAGGTTAAGGGAAAGGTTAAGGTTAGGCGTGAGGTTTGGGGAGGGGTTAAGGTTAGGAGTAGGATTGAGGTTAAGGTTAAGAGAGGTGGATGATTTGCTGTGGTCTGTGAGTGTTGGATGAATGGGAGGGAGGGAGGGCGGCCAATGTGTTGTTTTTAATGGTCCTTAAAAATCATTTTGAATATCCTCTTCTTCTAAGTGCATTGAATAGTGTATTTATGGCGTAATCCAGGTCTTGCTTGCAAGATGATATCCTGTAGAACCTTCTGATTTGTGATTTTATTATTCCCTTAAATGTATGTTTAGGATGGTAACTGTGTTTATGAAGTAAAGCATGTGTGTCTGTTGGTTTAAAGTAAACTCTAGTGTGTAGTGTTTTCTGTGATTGATTGTTATTACTGAAAAAAACTGTTGTGTCTAAGAAGTTGACTTCCTGCGGATGAATTGTGTATTTAACCTTGATGGATGGATGATGACCGTTGAGAATGTTTATAAAATCTGTGAATAACTGGATGTCGTGGGGCCAGGCTCCTATTATGTCATCTAAAAAGCGGTAATAGAAAGTGGGTTGATATGGACACTTGGCCAGTGCCTCTCTCTCCCATTCAGCCATGTATATATTGGCGTAAGCAGGTGCACATTTTTGGCCCATAGCTGTTTCCTCCACCTGCAGGTAATAATGATCATTGAATAAAAAGTCATTGCTAGTCAGGCTGATTTCTAATAGTTGTAATATTTCTTTGTCCGGTCTAGTGTTGTCTGGGTATCTCTTGAAGATATTTCTAATTGCTTGTATTCCTGTTGCTGTATTTATGTTGGTGTATAGGCTATCAATATCTATCGTGAATATGTGTGTGTGGGAGGGAACAACTATGGGTCCAATCCTCTCCATGAAGTGGTAGGTGTCCCTGAGAAAGCTGGGGTGCCTAGTGGAGAGAGGGTTGATATGGTGATCTATATATTGTGAAATGTTATAGGATTCACTATTGCAGTCTGAGACAATCGGTCTGCCAGGAGGAACTTCAAAGGGAATTGTCCATGTCTCCGGTTCCTTGTGTACTTTTAACAGTAAGTGGAATAGTCTAGGTCGTGGGGTGTCTGTACCGTAGAGAAAGTCCCGTTGTTTTGCTGTGATGTAGTGTTGGTCGTAGAGTCTTTTTATTATTGTTCTTAGCTGTGTCTGTGTCTGTGGTTGTATACTGTTTTCTATTTGTTTATAATGTTTGGTGTTTGGTAACTGTCTGTTGGCTTCATACATGTATTGGTGTTTATCCAGTATTACTATTTTTGAACCTTTGTCTGCTGGTTTGATGATTATGTGTGGGTTATTTTTAAGTTGTTGTATTGCCTGTCTTTCTACGTGTGTGAGGTTATCCTCCCTATCTGTGTGAGTCTGATGGTTGTGAAGTGTGTTCTTGTCCATTCTAATTAGTCTCCTGATTCTACCATCTATCTGGGAGGTTTTAGGTTCCCAGGTAGATGGTAAAGTAAATGGTAGGTGATTGTCATCTGTGTTGTAGTCAAAATAGTCCAACAGTTTAAGTCTTCTATGGTATTTGTGGGTGTCCCTTTGAAGTTCCTCCCAATCAAATTTGTTTGGGCGAGGGATGAATGTCAACCCTCTCTCCAGGAGCTTTACCTGTGCTGCTGTGGGTATGAAGGATTTGGAATGATTCATGATATTAGTTGTTGACCGGTCCGCTGCTCCCCTTGGTGGAGGATCTGCACTGGTTATTGGGGAAGGAGAGAGATTGCAAGAAAAGTTATTTCTATCCAAACTGTGGCTTGTGGTTAATGTAAATTTAACTGTCTACACCAGTGTTGAAAGATGAGGTCTGCTGTGGTGGATGTCCAGTGTATGAGATCTGTTGTTGTGTGAAATGTGTCTTGTGGAATCTCTAATAGGGTTGGGAAGTTAGTAGTAATGTAAGCGTTGATGAGCTTAAGGGTTAGGGTTAGGGTTAGGGTTACCCTGCTGTGGAGTAAGAAGAGGTGAATGGCTGATGACAGGAATGTATATGGTTGCGTTTGGAAATGTTTTCTTTGCCTCCTTGTGCATACCTGCCAGCTGTTTTAGTGATGTTTGGAATGGGTCATGATCCTTGTTGTTCAAGCCCACCGAGATAACAACAGTCGCTGTGTCTGTATGTATGGGGGTTTTCTCCAGTACCTTTATGAAATGATAGAATGTTGCCTCTGGGTAACTGTCTACCTGGATGTTGGGGTTATTGAATGGTGGTATCCGGTTGAGGTTTGAGTCTCCTATGATGAGTGTTGGTGTGTCCCCCTCAATGTTCCAATCTGCCACCTTGTAGTTCGGCCTAGCCTTGTGATAGAAGGGTTTTTGGGAAGGGTGTGTGGGTTTAGGCTGTGGTTGGGGTTGAAGATGGGGCTGTGGTTGGGGTTGAAGATGGGGCTGTGGTGTGGTTGGGGTTGAAGATGGGGCTGTGGTTGGGGTTGAAGATGGGGCTGTGGTTGGGGTTGAAGATGGGGCTGTGGTGGGGGTTGGGGTTGAAGATGGGGCTGGGGTTGGGGTTGAAGATGGGGCTGTGGTGGGGGTTGGGGTTGAAGATGGGGCTGTGGTTGGGGTTGGGGTTGAAGGTGGGGCTGTGGTTGTGGTTGAAGATGGGGCTGTGGTTGGGGTTGAAGATGGGGCTGTGGTGGGGTTGGGGTTGAAGATGGGGCTGTGGTGGGGGTTGGGGTTGAAGATGGGGCTGTGGTGTGGTTGGGGTTGAAGATGGGGCTGTGGTGGGGGTGATGGTGGGTATTTTGAGGCGCCAGTTGTACAGGGACCCTGGACCGGCAGAGGCACAGATGGGGCTGTGGTGGGGGTGATGGTGGGTATTTTGAGGCGCCAGTTGTACAGGGACCCTGGACCGGCAGAGGCACAGATGGGGCTGTGGTGGGGGTGATGGTGGGTATTTTGAGGCGCCAGTTGTACAGGGACCCTGGACCGGCAGAGGCACAGATGGGGCTGTGGTGGGGGTGATGGTGGGTATTTTGAGGCGCCAGTTGTACAGGGACCCTGGACCGGCAGAGGCACAGATGGGGCTGTGGTGGGGGTGATGGTGGGTATTTTGAGGCGCCAGTTGTACAGGGACCCTGGACCGGCAGAGGCACAGATGGGGCTGTGGTGGGGGTGATGGTGGGTATTTTGAGGCGCCAGTTGTACAGGGACCCTGGACCGGCAGAGGCACAGCTATATTCGTTTTTTGTGGGGGTTCGGATTTGGGAGCTTTGGGGTGTTACCCATTGTCTTGCCCTTTAGTCATCGTCATGTGCCCCTTGAATTGCCCTGTCCTTGTCTGTACCCCTTGCCTGGCGCCTCCTGTGGGTGAAAGAGGAGCAGATGTAATTATGTCCCTTAGTAATATTGATTGATATTGACATTACTCTGTGCTCCTTTGCAGTTAGTGTTTTGTTAGGGTTAGGTTCAATAAGTGACAGACAAATCTGATGTGCACTGGCACAGTCAACCCCTTTAGGATAAATGGTAAGACTTATGTATAATATACTTTAAATTACTAAAAAAAGGCTATAAAAGCAAGACCAGAATCAGACATTAAAATAGGGTTTAGGTTAAGAACCAGATATTCTAAACTAAGAATAGAGGCCAGGTGCCAAGGTCAGAGCGGAGGAAAGGTTCGGTATGAGAATCTAGAAGTTAAAATAGATATAGAGAGTAAGGGATTCGGATTAAATATGGGGTTGTAGGGATATAAGGTTAGGGATTAAGCTGAGGATTTAAGAGCTATGGGTTAAGGTCAGTATTCAGATTGGGGTTACAATAAGGGTCAGGATTAGAGTACAGGTCAAGGTTGAATTAAGATCAGGTATGAGGGTCTAGAGGTTTAAGGTTAGGCATGAGGGTCTCAGGGTTAGGGTTAGGGTTAGGTTTAGGCATGAGGGTCTCAGGGTTAGGGTTGGGGGTTGGGGTTAGGTTTAGGCATGAGGGTCTCAGGGTTAGGGGTTAGGGTTAGGTTTAGGCATGAGGGTCTCAGGGCTAGGGTTAGGGTTGGGGGTTAGGGTTAGGTTTAGGCATGAGGGTCTCAGGGTTAGGGTTAGGGTTGGGGGTTAGGGTTAGGTTTAGGCATGAGGGTCTCAGGGTTAGGGTAACTAGGGGTTAAGGTTAGAATTCAGGTTGGGTTGTGGGTTAAGATCAGCATAAGAGTACAGGTCGGGGTTAACCTAAGATTAGGTATGGGGATCTAGAGTTAGGGTGGGGGATTAGGGACTACAAGATGAACCACCCAATGAATACACAAAATAAAAAGTACATATTTAAAACAATCATAAGTGCCATCAAACAAAGAAAATACTTTCAACCCAAAATAAGTGCTATAAAAGTATAAAAAAATATTAGTAAAAGGTGAAGCCACGCCACACTACAAAAAAATCCAAGAATATGATAAAAACAAGTGCCATCATGTTTAGGGTCAGTAAGTAGATCCATAAATAAATAAATAATTAAATAGGAAGTACATATTTTAAAGACAATCATAAGTGCTATCAGACAATGGCAAATCCACCATGGACGAGTCAACATAAATAAATCATACAATAAACAAACGTTTATAATGGGCGGCTCTCCCACAGCTCCCCACTACCCCCCCCCCCCAAAAAGAACAAAACAACCCATGTCCCTGCACCAAGACATACCCCTCCCATCAAGTAAGTAAACCAAAGTAAATTTAATATTTTTCATTCATGCCCTTAAGATCTTTCGTGTTGAGGCGCCCAAGTTCTTTCCATTCCCTCCCCTTACATACATTATCCAGCCAAAAGTTAAAAATGATATTTGCTGTTTCAAATGTCCAGTGTGCTGGGTCATGTGGCAGTGTGTGGAACCTAAGTTTGCTAATCTCAGGTAAGTAGTCACATTGCTCTAGGATCATTTGATTAAGTTGATCCAAGAGTAACTGTTGCTGTTTTTCAAGTCTATCTGAATAGTTGATAATGGGCACGTTGAGTATTCCATTTTCAACAGTTGTTGTAGTTGCTTCCAGGAGGTCAACGCTGTTTCAAAATGTGTTTGTTGTATGTTTAAACCGATAGAAGCACCTTCTCCACTGTTGGGTGTTGTTCCAATTTTTCTACTACCCCTTTTAGATGGTGGAATGCTGCCCCAGGGAAGCTGTCTGCTTGCACTCTGGGGTCAATAAACCTAGGTATCCGTGAGATATTAGAATCTCCAATTCTAACAATTGGTTTTCTAATTGTAAGTTCCCAATCCCAAATTTATATTATGACAGACCAGCTAGATCTACTGTCTCGATTATATTTTGACAGACCAGCTAGAACTACTGTCCCTATTGTATTATGACAGACCAGCTAGATCTACTGTCTCTATTCTATTATGACAGACCAGCTAGATCTACTGTCTCTATTGTATTATGACAGACCAGCTAGATCTAGTGTCTCTATTATATTATGACAGACCAGCTAAATCTACTGTCTCTATGTCTCTATTATAAAATGACAGACCAACTAGATATACTGTCTCTATTATATTATGACAGACCAGCTAGATCTACTGTCTCTATTATATTATGACAGACCAGCTAGATCTACTGTCTCTATTATATTATGACTGACCAGGTAGATCTACTGTCTCTATTATAAAATGACAGACCAGCTAGATCTACTGTGTCTATTATATTATGACAGACCAAATCAAAATCAAATCAAATCAAATGTATTTATATAGCCCTTCATACATCAGCTGATATCTCAAAGTGCTGTACAGAAACCCAGCCTAAAATCCCAAACAGCAAGCAATGCAGGTGTAGAAGCACGGTGGCTAGGAAAAACTCCCTAGAAAGGCCAAAACCTAGGAAGAAACCTAGAGAGGAACCGGGCTATGTGGGGTGGCCAGTCCTCTTCTGGCTGTGCCGGGTGGAGATTATAACAGAACATGGCCAAGATGTTCAAATGTTCATAAATGACCAGCAAGGTCGAATAATAATAAGGCAGAACAGTTGAAACTGGAGCAGCAGCACAGTCAGGTGGAAGTTGAAACTGGAGCAGCAGCACGGCCAGGTGGACTGGGGACAGCAAGGAGTCATCATGTCAGGTAGTCCTGGGGCATGGTCATAGGGCTCAGGTCCTCCGAGAGAGAGAAAGAAAGAGAGAAGGAGAGAATTAGAGAACGCACACTTAGATTCACACAGGACACCGAATAGGACAGGAGAAGTACTCCAGATATAACAAACTGACCCCAGCCCCCCGACACATAAACTACTGCAGCATAAATACTGGAGGCTGAGACAGGAGGGGTCAGGAGACACTGTGGCCCCATCCGAGGACACCCCCGGACAGGGCCAAACAGGAAGGATATAACCCCACCCACTTTGCCAAAGCACAGCCCCCACACCACTAGACCAGCTAGATCTACCGTCTATATTATATTATGACAGACCAGCTAGATCTACTGTCTCTATTATATTATGACAGACCAGCTAGATCTACTGTCTCTATTGGATTATGACAGACCAGCTAGATCTACTGTCTCTATTATATTATGACAGACCAGCTAGATCTACTGTCTCTATTGTATTATGACAGACCAGCTAGATCTACTGTCTCTATTGGATTATGACAGACCAGCTAGATCTACTGTCTCTATTATATTATGACAGACCAGCTAGATCTACTGTCTCTATTGGATTATGACAGACCAGCTAGATCTACTGTCTCTATTATATTATGACAGACCAGCTAGATCTACTGTCTCTATTGTATTATGACAGACCAGCTAGATCTACAGTCTCTATTATATGATGACAGACCAGCTAGCTCTACTGTCTCTATTGTATTATGACAGACCAGCTAAATCTACTGTCTCTATTATATTTTACAGACCAGCTAGATCTACTGTCTCTATTCTATTATGACAGACCAGCTAGTTCTAGTGTCTCTATTATATTACATTTACATTACATTTACATTTAAGTCATTTAGCAGACGCTCTTATCCAGAGCGACTTACAAATTGGTGCATTCACCTTATGACATCCAGTGGAACAACCACTTTACAATAGTGCATCTAAATCTTTTAAGGGGGGTGAGAAGGATTACTTTATCCTATCCTAGGTATTCCTTAAAGAGGTGGGGTTTCAGGTGTCTCCGGAAGGTGGTGATTGACTCCGCTGTCCTGGCGTCGTGAGGGAGTTTGTTCCACCATTGGGGGGCCAGAGCAGCGAACAGCTTTGACTGGGCTGAGCGGGAACTGTACTTCCTCAGAGGTAGGGAGGAGAGCAGGCCAG
>NC_088413.1:83987829-83989298 GCF_034236695.1 Oncorhynchus nerka | reverse complement strand
ATCTACTGTCTCTATTGTATGACATACCAGCAAGATCTACTGTCTCTAATCTACTGTCTCTATTGTACTATGACAGAACAGCTATATCTACTGTCTCTATTATATTATGACAGACCAGTTAGATCTACTGTCTCTATTATATTTTGACAGACCAGCTAGATCTACTGTCTCTATTGTACTATGCCAGACCAGGTAGATCTACTGTCTCTATTATATTATGACAGACCAGCTAGATCTACTGTCTCTATTATATTATGACAGACCAGCTAGATCTACTGTCTCTATTGTACTATGACAGACCAGGTAGATCTACTGTCTCTATTGTATTATGACAGACCAGCTAGATCTACTGTCTCTATTATATCATGACAGACCAGCTAGATCTACCGTGTCTATTATATTATGACAGACCAGCTAGATCAACTGTGTCTATTATATTATGACAGACCAGCTAGATCTACCGTCTCTATTATATTATGACAGACCAGCTAGATCTACTGTCTCTATTGGATTATGACAGACCAACTAGATCTACTGTGTCTATTATATTATGACAGACCAGCTAGATCTACTGTCTCTATTGTATTATGACAGACCAGCTAGATCTACTGTCTCGATTATATTTTGACAGACCAGCTAGATCGACTGTCTCTATTATATTATGACAGACCAGCTAGATCTACTGTCTCTATTATATTATGACAGACCAGCTAGATCTACTGTCTCTATTATATTATGACAGACCAGCTAGATCTACTGTCCCTATTATACTATGACAGACCAGCTAGATCAACTGTGTCTATTATAAAATGACAGACCAGCTAGATATAATGTCTCTATTGTATTATGACAGACCAGCTAGTTCTAGTGTCTCTATTATATTATGACAGACCAGCTAAATCAACTGTCTCTATGTCTCTATTATAAAATGACAGACCAACTAGATTTACTGTCTCTATTATATTATGACAGACCAGCTAGATCTACTGTCTCTATTATATTATGACAGACCAGCTAGATCTACTGTCTCTATTATTTTATGACAGACCAGCTAGATCTACTGTCTCTATTATATTATGACAGACCATCTAGATCTACTGTCTCTATTATACTATGACAGACAAGGTAGATCTACTGTCTCTATTACATTATAACAGACCAGCTAGATCTACTGATTCTATTCTCTTATGACAGACCAGCTAGATCTGCTGTCTCTGTTGTATTATGACAGACCAGCTAGATCTACAATCTCTATTATATTATGACAGACCAGCTAGTTCTAGTGTCTCTATTACATTATGACAGACCAGCTAAATCAACTGTCTCTATGTCTCTATTATAAAATGACAGACCAACTAGATCTACTGTCTCTATTATATTATGACAGACCAGCTAGAGCTACTGTATCTATTACACTATGACAGACCAGGTAGATCTACTGTCTCTATTATATTATAACAGACCAGCTA
>NC_088413.1:83924496-83987729 GCF_034236695.1 Oncorhynchus nerka | reverse complement strand
TTGACTCCTGAGTGTTGCACTTTTGCCCACTCTATAGCCACCCTGGTTATTATATGACCCTGATGGTCATCTACGCAGGTTGGAACATTTTGAATATGTACTCGACATGTACTCTTAAATGTCCACTCAGCACAGCCCTCGGAGCATGGTACCGCTCTAGGTTTATGACGTTTCCTAGAGGCTTCGGCATATGAGAGGTATGGTACCTCTCTAGGTTTATGACGTTTCCTAGAGGCTTCGGCATATGAGAGGTATGGTACCTCTCTAGGTTTATGACGTTTCCTAGAGGCTTCGGCATATGAGAGGTATGGTACCTCTCTAGGTTTATGACGTTTCCTAGAGGCTGTGCTTCGGCATTGATCGATTTTTAGACAGGGTGTCTGTAAACCACTTTAAACCACAACTGCTTATGAAGAAAGTGGATTTAAGAAATACATTTGGTTGATTGACAGATTTGTATTATTACAATAATAATATAACAATATTATTATAATTATTATTATTATTATGTTACAGATGAGACGTACCCAGAAATGTCAACGTCATGTCAAGAGCTCAAATCTGTACATCAGCCCCATACAATCACGTACAGCAGCTCCAACTTACAAGAATGTGTTTACAAGACAGTGATGAAAACAGTTTATATGAGCGCTAATTCAGACATAGAATTGATATATATATATATATATATATTTTGATACCCATTCAAAACTGTTCAAGGTTTCACAAACAGAAAACAACTATGTAGTAATGTAATTTTTGTTGTCTCATGCCATGCTAATACACTAACAAGCAATGCAAACAGATGTGGAATTAACACCGTAATAATCTCATCGTGTCGGCTATACGTGCGCTCTAGCCAACAGTGTGCGGATTGAGAGAGAGACTTGCAGGTGTGGAAACTCAATTCTCATACTTTAATAAAACTAAAGATATAATAGAAATAGAATATAATAGTAATAATAATAATAATAATAATAGAAAATGACTCAAGTAAAAATGAGTCACCCAGTAAAATACTACTTGAGTAAAAGTCTAAAAGTATTTCAAAGTATCAAAAGTAAAACTAAAAGTATGACTAATTTAAAATTCCTTATATTAAGCAAACCAGATGGCATAATTGTCTTTTTTATTTTTATTTACAGATAGCCAGGGTCACACTCCAACACTCAGACATCATTTAAAAACAAAGCATTTTTGTTTAGTGATTCCGCGAGATCAGAGGCAGTAGGGACGACCAGGGATGTTCACTTGATAAAAGTGTAGAACTGAACCATTTTCTGTCCTGCTAAGCATTCGAAATGTAACGACTAATTTGGGTGTCAGGGAAAATGTATGGAATTAAAAGTGCTGACTTTTCTTTAGGGATATAGTGGAGTAAAAGAACAGATACCCCACAGAACTACTTAAGTACTAATTTAAAGTATTTTTACTTAAGGACTTTACACCACTGTGCACTTGCCAATACCCGTGAGAGAGAAATGAACATGCTTACCTGTTTTGTTTAATATTAACAACTATACTTAATAAATAGTAAACAGATGGTTTCCACTCGAGATCCTAGTCTGGATATTGTCAAGGACATGGTGTTTACTCGAGCTAGAGATAGCTTGAGCTGAGAATTGATTTATGCCATATAATGAGTTGGTGTTTCTGTACTGTGAGGTACCAGGGATGAGATAAGAGCCTCGTTTTTGGGGCCCAAACTCTGGTTTCCATACAATGAGAACAGTCTTTACGGCAGATACTGTCTGCTGTGAATTATTCATTTCTTTCATACAAAATCTAACCCGTTGACCCATTCCACACATCTGTTGTTTGTCATGAACATTCAGGGGGGGATGTACTTTGCTATAAAATGCTGTGGCTCAAATATGCTCGTTGGGCTCTCAACGATTCATCTAAGGGTGGTTTGTCGACCAGCTTCATTATTGCAATCATTAATCGACGTTATAAGATCTGAATAAATTAATATCCTGATTGGTGATTGGCCTTGTCTCTCCTCATTATTGATTAGTATTTCCACGACATACACTCGCTATATAACGCAACATTTTTTTGGTGCGAAAATCATCGGTAGTGTTTAAAATGCGATGAAAACCTATTTACCTTCTCCGCTATGCAATCTGGTTTCCGAGCTGGTCAATGGGTGCACATCAGCCGCGCTCAAGGTCCTAAACGACATCATAACCGGCATCGATAAAAGACAATGCTGTGCAGCCGTATTCATTGACCTGGCCAAGGCTTTCGACTCTGTCAATCACTTGTATTTTTTATTCACTACATGAGAATTGATTCGCAAAAAAAGTATTTTCATGTGCACTATGTCATCACGCACAGCCTTTTATCTGCAACAAGTTAATTTGATGGATACACATGTCTGGTGGGAAAATTAGCATTTTTTAAAATGAGGATTTTAGAATATTCGCATGAAAATCAGTTGCCAGTTGGATGGAAACAAAGCTATAGAAACAATTTATTTGCAGCTCTTTAATTGGGGCAGCAGGGTAGCCTAGTGGTTAGAGCGGTGGACTAGCAACCGGTTGAAAGTTCAAATCCCCAAGCTGACAAGGTATAACTCTGTCGTTCTGCCCCTGAACAGGCAGTTAACCAACTGTTCCCAGGCCGTCATTGAAAATAAGATTTTGTTCTTAACTGACTTGCCTAGTTAAATAAAGGTTAAATAAAAATTGCCTGCAATTTTATAAACATAAGTAACCGCAGATGAATGGGTTGGGCATTAGGGCTGCAGGTAGCCTAGTGGTTAGAGGAGGCAGGTAACCTAGTGGTTAGAGTGTAGAGGTGGCAGGTAACCTAGTGGTTAGAGTGTAGAGGTGGCAGGTAGCCTAGTGGTTAGAGTGTAGAGGTGGCAGGTAGCCTAGTCGTAGAGTGTAGAGGAGGTAGGGTAGCCTAGTGGTTAGAGTGTAGAGGTGGCAGGTAGCCTAGTGGTTAGAGGAGGCAGGTAACCTAGTGGTCACATTTTTAAGACGAATGTATGAAACTAAAATGAGCTTTTTTTTCTTAATGTAAGGTTAAGCATAAAAGGGTAGCAGTGTGGTCAAGGTCAGGTTAAGCATCACATTTTTAAGAAGATAAAATCTATAAATAGGCGGGGGCGGGGGTATTACTTTGTGCTTGTGGTAACTAGTCGACTACTAGGCTAGTTTCGGTTCTCCTCGGAGCAGAGGGGAAATGGACACGTATGGAGGTGGGGGGGGGAATACTTTGTGGCTGTGGTAACTAGTGACTACTAGGCTAGTTTCGGTTCTCGGAGCGGAAACGGACAGGTATGGAGGGGGAGGGGTATGACTTTGTGGCTGTGGTAACTATGGAAGGGGGCGGTTCGCTACGCAGCAGCGTGTTGGCGTCATGTTAAATGGTCGATGAGTCATGACAACGCGGAAAAAGAGGAACTAGGAAGACGTCGAGTTTCAAAAGGAGTCCTATTCTTTCTAATCAACCACCGCAAATTAATCAAATCATAAAATGGCTCACTTTAGAAAGAGAGATTGGAAACCAGGTAAGATTGATGATGAGCTAGCTTGAAATTGTCAGTTTCGTCGCGTAACCAAGGAAAGGTAGCTAGCTATATAACACCAACGTTAGCTAGCTAACGTTAGCCACTAGTGAATTTGAGGTAACCTTATTAAGTTAAAAAACTTCAGCTCCTGTTTTCTTCAGCTTGTGCACTAGAGTGTAGGAAGGAGCAGGTGGCTCTAGGACGAGGTGGTAACACATGTAAACATCAACCACGCACGTTAATAGAAAATTGTTTACATTCTGAACATAATTAGCTAGCTATGCCATTTAACGTTATTTGTTGAAGATGCGCACATAGACATGTGGTAACATTTCCTGAAGTCTCTGATTATATTTTCTCTTCATATCATCAGATCATGTCATCATGCAGGAGAATCCACACATTTTGCATACCCACGTGAGTTGTGTGTGTGTGTGTGTGTGTTTGGTTCCCAGCTACTGTATATAGTTAGCTATATAGCCTCATGGTTCCCAGCTACAGTATATAGTTAGCTATATAGCCTCATGGTTCCCAGCTACTGTATATAGTTAGCTATATAGCCTCATGGTTCCCAGCTACAGTATATAGTTAGCTATATAGCCTCATGGTTCCCAGCTACAGTATATAGTTAGCTATATAGCATCATGGTTCCCAGCTACTGTATATAGTTAGCTATATAGCATCATGGTTCCCAGCTACAGTATATAGTTAGCTATATAGCATCATGGTTCCCAGCTACTGTATATAGTTAGCTATATAGCCTCATGCTTCCCAGCTACTGTATATAGTTAGCTATATAGCCTCATGGTTCCCAGCTACTGTATATAGTTAGCTATATAGCCTCATGGTTCCCAGCTACTGTATATAGTTAGCTATATAGCCTCATGGTTCCCAGCTACTGTATATAGTTAGCTATATAGCCTCATGGTTCCCAGCTACTGTATATAGTTAGCTATATAGCATCATGGTTCCCAGCTACTGTATATAGTTAGCTATATAGCCTCATGGTTCCCAGCTACTGTATATAGTTAGCTATATAGCCTCATGGTTCCCAGCTACAGTATATAGTTAGCTATATAGCCTCATGGTTCCCAGCTACTGTATATAGTTAGCTATATAGCCTCATGGTTCCCAGCTACAGTATATAGTTAGCTATATAGCCTCATGGTTCCCAGCTACAGTATATAGTTAGCTATATAGCCTCATGGTTCCCAGCTACAGTATATAGTTAGCTATATAGCCTCATGGTTCCCAGCTACTGTATATAGTTAGCTATATAGCATCATGGTTCCCAGCTACTGTATATAGTTAGCTATATAGCATCATGGTTCCCAGCTACTGTATATAGTTAGCTATATAGCATCATGGTTCCCAGCTACTGTATATAGTTAGCTATATAGCATCATGGTTCCCAGCTACTGTATATAGTTAGCTATATAGCATCATGGTTCCCAGCTACTGTATATAGTTAGCTATATAGCATCATGGTTCCCAGCTACAGTATATAGTTAGCTATATAGCCTCATGGTTCCCAGCTACAGTATATAGTTAGCTATATAGCCTCATGGTTCCCAGCTACTGTATATAGTTAGCTATATAGCATCATGGTTCCCAGCTACTGTGGCCAAAATCAACTTGAATCTCTCTCACCGACAGGAAGCTATGGTGGACCTGATAAATGGAAGAACCACTAATTACACCTTTATGGACGCCTTTAACTATGGCCTGTTGGGTAAGAACATAGTTCTGAGTGGTACTCTGTTCCCTATAAATGACTAGATAAGAATATAATAGAATATGATAAGAAATACTGTTTAGCTAGTACATTTTTGTTAAGAAATGTTTGAATGATTTAAGTCATGTGCTGTTGCTGATAGCAAGGTCATGTTCAGGTCAACTCAGAGGCTGTGTCCTAAATGGCACCCTGTTCTCTATGTAGTGCACTACTTTAGACTAGAGCCATGTTGACCCTGGTCCCCTATGTAGTGCACTACTTTAGACTAGAGCCATGTTGACCCTGGTCCCCTATGTAGTGCACTACTTTAGACAAGAGCCATATGGACCCTGGTCCCCTATCTAGTACACTACTTTAGACAAGAGCCATGTTGACCCTGGTCCCCTATGTAGTGCACTACATTGGGAATAGTGTTATTTGGAACGCTGACCTAATGAAAGGCCAGGTGAAGGACCTACATGTCTGGGCTTGTCTGCCTTGTAAAGATGTAGACGTAATGTGAATTGTCATTACACAATACTATTTATTGATTTAGTTCAGCATTTCCCAGTCCTGGTCCCGGGGACCGCAGTTAGTACACATTCTATTTTTTTTCACTAGCTCTACACAGCTGACTCAAATAATCAAAGCTTGATGATGTTGATTATTTGAATCCCCTGTATAGTGCTACTAAGGACAATCATGTGCACTCCTTTGGGTCCACAGGACCCGGATTGCTCCTTTGGGTCCACAGGACCCGGATTGCTCCTTTGGGTCCACAGGACCCGGATTGCTCCTTTGGGTCCACAGGACCCGGATTGCTCCTTTGGGTCCACAGGACCCGGATTGCTCCTTTGGGTCCACAGGACCCGGATTGCTCCTTTGGTTCCACAGGACCCGGATTGCTCCTTTGGGTCCACAGGACCCGGATTGCTCCTTTGGGTCCACAGGACCAGGATTGGGAAAGACTGCTTTAGTTCATCAACAGATGTGAATTATTGTTGTCCATTGCCATGCAGTTCACCTCATATTTGATTTCCAGGTCTTGATATTGTCAACCCCTTCGTGGGTGACTATATTGACGATGAATACGACGACGACGACGACTATTATGATGAGAAAAAACGCAAAGATAAAAAAGCCTATTGCGGTTTTACACACAATTTTTTAGGGCATAGTAGCTCAAAGCTACCCTTAACCCCCCACCCATGTATAAGACAACTCACTCCTGAGGTAAGATGCCAAACAACTTTTTCAGTCAATCACATCATGTATTACTACATTCAACATAGAGGATGTTTTTACTGAGAATAACTTTCCTTTTTAGGAGGCTGAAAAAAACGGCAGAGAACTAATAGAAGAAGAGAGCAAACTAAAAGAAAAGGCAGAAAAGAAAAGACTTAAAAAGAAGGTTAGTCTCTGTCTGTGTAGTGTCTCTGTCTGTGTTGTCTCTGTCTGTGTAGTGTCTCTGTCTGTGTAGTGTCTCTGTCTGTGTAGTGTCTCTGTCTGTGTAGTGTCTCTGTCTGTGTAGTGTCTCTGTCTGTGTAGTATCTGTCTGTGTAGTGTCTCTGTCTGTGTAGTGTCTCTGTCTGTGTAGTGTATCTGTCTGTGTAGTGTATCTGTCTGTGTAGTGTCTCTGTCTGTGTAGTGTCTCTGTCTGTGTAGTGTCTCTGTCTGTGTAGTGTCTCTGTCTGTGTAGTGTCTCTGTCTGTGTAGTGTCTCTGTCTGTGTAGTGTCTCTGTCTGTGTAGTGTCTCTGTCTGTGTAGTGTCTAGTATCTGTCTGTGTAGTGTCTCTGTCTGTGTAGTGTCTAGTATCTGTCTGTGTAGTGTCTCTGTCTGTCTGTGTAGTGTCTCTGTCTGTCTGTGTAGTGTCTCTGTCTGTGTAGTGTCTCTGTCTGTGTAGTGTCTCTGTCTGTGTAGTGTCTCTGTCTGTGTAGTGTCTCTGTCTGTGTAGTGTCTAGTGTCTCTGTCTGTGTAGTGTCTCTGTCTGTGTAGTGTCTCTGTCTGTGTAGTGTCTCTGTCTAGTGTAGTGTCTCTGTCTGTGTAGTGTCTCTGTCTGTGTAGTGTCTAGTGTCTCTGTCTGTGTAGTGTCTCTGTCTGTGTAGTGTCTAGTGTCTCTGTCTGTGTAGTGTCTCTGTCTGTGTAGTGTCTCTGTCTGTGTAGTGTCTCTGTCTGTGTAGTGTCTCTGTCTGTGTAGTGTCTCTGTCTGTGTAGTGTCTCTGTCTGTGTAGTGTCTCTGTCTGTGTAGTGTCTCTGTCTGTGTAGTGTCTCTGTCTGTGTAGTGTCTCTGTCTGTGTAGTGTCTCTGTCTGTGTAGTGTCTCTGTCTGTGTAGTGTCTCTGTCTGTGTAGTGTCTAGTGTCTCTGTCTGTGTAGTGTCTCTGTCTGTGTAGTGTCTCTGTCTGTGTAGTGTCTCTGTCTGTGTAGTGTCTCTGTCTGTGTAGTGTCTCTGTCTGTGTAGTGTATCTGTCTCTGTCTGTGTATCTGTCTGTGTCTGTCTGTGTAGTGTCTCTGTGTAGTGTCTCTGTCTGTGTAGTGTCTCTGTCTGTGTAGTGTCTCTGTCTGTGTAGTGTCTCTGTCTGTGTAGTGTCTCTGTCTGTGTAGTGTCTCTGTCTGTCTAGTGTCTCTGTCTGTGTAGTGTCTAGTGTCTCTGTCTGTGTAGTGTCTCTGTCTGTGTAGTGTCTCTGTCTGTGTAGTGTCTGTCTGTGTAGTGTCTCTGTCTGTGTAGTGTCTAGTGTCTCTGTCTGTGTAGTGTCTCTGTCTGTGTAGTGTCTCTGTCTGTGTAGTGTCTCTGTCTGTGTAGTGTCTAGTGTCTCTGTCTGTGTAGTGTCTCTGTCTGTGTAGTGTGTCTGTCTGTGTAGTGTCTCTGTCTGTCTAGTGTCTCTGTCTGTGTAGTGTCTCTGTCTGTGTAGTGTCTCTGTCTGTGTAGTGTCTCTGTCTGTGTAGTGTCTCTGTCTGTGTAGTGTCTCTGTCTGTGTAGTGTCTCTGTCTGTCTAGTGTCTCTGTCTGTGTAGTGTCTCTGTCTGTGTAGTGTCTCTGTCTGTGTAGTGTCTCTGTCTGTCTAGTGTCTCTGTCTGTCTAGTGTCTCTGTCTGTGTAGTGTCTCTGTCTGTGTAGTGTCTCTGTCTGTGTAGTGTCTCTGTCTGTGTAGTGTCTGTGTCTCTTCTGTGTAGTGTCTCTGTCTGTGTAGTGTCTCTGTCTGTGTAGTGTCTCTGTCTGTGTAGTGTCTCTGTCTGTGTAGTGTCTCTGTCTGTGTAGTGTCTCTGTCTGTGTAGTGTCTCTGTCTGTGTAGTGTCTCTGTCTGTGTAGTGTCTCTGTCTGTGTAGTGTCTCTGTCTGTGTAGTGTCTCTGTCTGTGTAGTGTCTAGTGTCTCTGTCTGTCTAGTGTCTCTGTCTGTCTAGTGTCTCTGTCTGTGTAGTGTCTAGTGTCTCTGTCTGTGTAGTGTCTCTGTCTGTGTAGTGTCTCTGTCTGTCTAGTGTCTCTGTCTGTGTAGTGTCTAGTGTCTCTGTCTGTGTAGTGTCTCTGTCTGTGTAGTGTCTCTGTCTGTCTAGTGTCTCTGTCTGTGTAGTGTCTCTGTCTGTGTAGTGTCTCTGTCTGTGTAGTGTCTCTGTCTGTGTAGTGTCTCTGTCTGTGTAGTGTCTCTGTCTGTGTAGTGTCTAGTGTCTCTGTCTGTCTAGTGTCTCTGTCTGTCTAGTGTCTCTGTCTGTGTAGTGTCTCTGTCTGTGTAGTGTCTCTGTCTGTGTAGTGTCTAGTGTCTCTGTCTGTGTAGTGTCTCTGTCTGTGTAGTGTCTCTGTCTGTGTAGTGTCTCTGTCTGTGTAGTGTCTCTGTCTGTGTAGTGTCTCTGTCTGTGTAGTGTCTCTGTCTGTGTAGTGTCTCTGTCTGTGTAGTGTCTCTGTCTGTGTAGTGTCTAGTGTCTCTGTCTGTCTAGTGTCTCTGTCTGTGTAGTGTCTCTGTCTGTGTAGTGTGTCTTTCTGTGTAGTGTCTCTGTCTGTGTAGTGTCTCTGTCTGTCTAGTGTCTCTGTCTGTGCAGTGTCTAGTGTCTCTGTCTGTCTAGTGTCTCTGTCTGTGTAGTGTCTCTGTCTGTGTAGTGTGTCTTTCTGTGTAGTGTGTCTTTCTGTGTAGTGTCTCTGTCTGTGTAGTGTCTCTGTCTGTCTAGTGTCTCTGTCTGTGCAGTGTCTAGTGTCTCTGTCTGTCTAGTGTCTCTGTCTGTGTAGTGTCTCTGTCTGTGTAGTGTCTCTGTCTGTGTAGTGTCTCTGTCTGTGTAGTGTGTCTGTCTGTGTAGTGTGTCTTTCTGTGTAGTGTCTCTGTCTGTGTAGTGTCTCTGTCTGTGTAGTGTCTAGTGTCTCTGTCTGTGTAGTGTCTCTGTCTGTGTAGTGTCTCTGTCTGTGTAGTGTCTAGTGTCTCTGTCTGTCTGTGTAGTGTCTAGTGTCTCTGTCTGTGTAGTGTCTAGTGTTTCTGTCTGTGTAGTGTCTCTGCCTGTGTAGTGTCTAGTGTCTGTCTGTGTAGTGTGTCTGTCTGTGTAGTGTCTAGTGTCTCTGCCTGTGTAGTGTCTAGTGTCTGTCTGTGTAGTGTGTCTTTCTGTGTAGTGTCTCTGTCTAGTGTCTGTCTGTGTAGTGTCTAGTGTCTGTCTGTGTAGTGTCTAGTGTCTGTCTGTGTAGTGTCTCTGTCTAGTGTCTGTCTGTGTAGTGTCTAGTGTCTGCCTGTGTAGTGTCTAGTCTGTCTGTGTAGTGTCTGTGTAGTGTCTAGTGTCTCTGTCTGTGTAGTGTCTAGTGTCTCTGTCTGTGTAGTGTCTAGTGTCTCTGTCTGTGTAGTGTCTAGTGTCTCTGTCTGTGTAGTGTCTAGTGTCTCTGTCTGTGTAGTGTCTAGTGTCTCTGTCTGTGTAGTGTCTCTGCCTGTGTAGTGTCTAGTGTCTGTCTGTGTAGTGTCTCTGTCTGTGTAGTGTCTGTCTGTGTAGTGTCTAGTGTCTCTGTCTGTGTAGTGTCTAGTGTCTCTGTCTGTGTAGTGTCTCTGTCTGTGTAGTGTCTAGTGTCTCTGTCTGTGTAGTGTCTCTGTCTGTGTAGTGTCTCTGTCTAGTGTCTGTCTGTGTAGTGTCTAGTGTCTCTGTCTGTGTAGTGTCTACTGTCTGTGTAGTGTCTAGTGTCTGTCTGTGTAGTGTCTCTGTCTGTGTAGTGTCTAGTGTCTGTCTGTGTAGTGTCTAGTGTCTCTGTCTGTGTGGTGTCTAGTGTCTGTCTGTGTAGTGTCTCTGTCTGTGTAGTGTGTAGTGTCTAGTGTCTCTGTCTGTGTAGTGTCTCTGTCTGTGTAGTGTCTCTGTCTGTGTAGTGTCTCTGTCTGTAGTGTCTAGTGTCTCTGTCTGTCTAGTGTCTCTGTCTGTGTAGTGTCTCTGTCTGCCTGTCTAGTGTCTAGTGTCTCTGTGTCTAGTGTCTGTGTAGTGTCTAGTGTCTCTGTCTGTGTAGTGTCTCTGTCTGTGTAGTGTCTGTGTAGTGTCTGTCTGTGTAGTGTCTAGTGTCTCTGCCTGTCTAGTGTCTAGTGTCTCTGCCTGTCTAGTGTCTCTGCCTGTCTAGTGTCTCTGTCTGTCTAGTGTCTCTGTCTGTCTAGTGTCTCTGTCTGTCTAGTGTCTGTGTAGTGTCTAGTGTCTGTGTAGTGTCTGTCTGTCTAGTGTCTCTGTCTGTGTAGTGTCTAGTCTGTCTGTGTAGTGTCTCTGTCTGTGTAGTGTCTCTGTCTAGTGTCTGTCTGTGTAGTGTCTCTGTCTGTGTAGTGTCTCTGTCTAGTGTCTGTCTGTGTAGTGTCTCTGTCTGTGTAGTGTCTAGTGTCTGTCTGTCTAGTGTCTCTGTCTGTGTGGTGTCTAGTGTCTGTCTGTGTAGTGTCTAGTGTCTCTGTCTGTGTAGTGTCTAGTGTCTCTGTCTGTGTAGTGTCTAGTGTCTCTGTCTGTGTAGTGTCTGTGTGTAGTGTCTAGTGTCTCTGTCTGTGTAGTGTCTCTGTCTGTGTAGTGTCTCTGTCTGTGTAGTGTCTCTGTCTGTGTAGTGTCTGTCTGTGTAGTGTCTAGTGTCTGTCTGTGTAGTGTCTAGTGTCTCTGTCTGTGTAGTGTCTCTGTCTGTGTAGTGTCTAGTGTCTGTCTGTGTAGTGTCTGTCTGTGTAGTGTCTAGTGTCTGTCTGTGTAGTGTCTAGTGTCTCTGCCTGTCTAGTGTCTCTGCCTGTCTAGTGTCTCTGTCTGTGTAGTGTCTAGTGTCTGTCTGTGTAGTGGCTCTGTCTGTGTAGTGGCTCTGTCTAGTGTCTGTCTGTGTGGTGTCTCTGCCTGTGTAGTGTCTGTCTGTGTAGTGTCTGTGTAGTGTCTAGTGTCTCTGTCTGTGTAGTGTCTAGTGTATCTGTCTGTGTAGTGTCTAGTGTCTGTGTCTGTGTAGTGTCTAGTGTCTCTGTCTGTGTAGTGTCTGTGTAGTGTCTAGTGTCTCTGTCTGTGTAGTGTCTAGTGTCTCTGTCTGTCTAGTGTCTCTGTCTGTCTAGTGTCTGTCTGTGTAGTGTCTAGTGTCTGTGTAGTCTCTGTCTGTGTAGTGTCTCTGTCTGTGTAGTGTCTAGTGTCTGTCTAGTGTCTGTCTAGTGTCTCGTGTCTCTGTCTGTGTAGTGTCTCTGTCTGTCTAGTGTCTCTGTCTGTGTAGTGTCTAGTCTGTCTGTGTAGTGTCTAGTGTCTCTGTCTGTGTAGTGTCTCTGTCTGTGTAGTGTCTGTCTGTGTAGTGTCTAGTGTCTGTCTGTGTAGTGTCTAGTGTCTGTCTGTGTAGTGTCTCTGTCTGTCTAGTGTCTCTGTCTGTGTAGTGTCTCTGTCTGTGTAGTGTCTCTGTCTGTGTAGTGTCTGTCTGTGTAGTGTCTCTGTCTGTGTAGTGTCTGTCTGTGTAGTGTCTCTGTCTGTGTAGTGTCTCTGTCTGTGTAGTGTCTCTGTCTGTGTAGTGTCTAGTGTCTCTGCCTGTCTAGTGTCTAGTGTCTCTGCCTGTCTAGTGTCTCTGTCTGTCTAGTGTCTCTGTCTGTCTAGTGTCTGTCTGTCTAGTGTCTAGTGTCTGTGTAGTGTCTGTCTGTGTAGTGTCTAGTGTCTCTGTCTGTGTAGTGTCTCTGTCTGTGTAGTGTCTCTGTCTGTGTGGTGTCTAGTGTCTCTGCCTGTGTAGTGTCTGTCTGTGTAGTGTCTAGTGTCTGTCTGTGTAGTGTCTCTGTCTGTGTAGTGTCTGTCTGTGTAGTGTCTAGTGTCTGTCTGTGTAGTGTCTCTGTCTGTGTAGTGTCTCTGTCTGTGTAGTGTCTCTGTCTGTCTAGTGTCTCTGTCTGTGTAGTGTCTCTGTCTGTGTAGTGTCTGTCTGTGTAGTGTCTAGTGTCTCTGTCTGTGTAGTGTCTCTGTCTGTGTAGTGTCTAGTGTCTGTCTGTGTAGTGTCTAGTGTGTCTGCCTGTGTAGTGTCTAGTGTCTCTGCCTGTCTAGTGTCTCTGTCTGTCTAGTGTCTCTGTCTGTCTAGTGTCTGTCTGTGTAGTGTCTGTGTAGTGTCTAGTGTCTCTGTCTGTGTAGTGTCTCTGTCTGTGTAGTGTCTAGTGTCTGTCTGTGTAGTGTCTCTGTCTGTGTAGTGTCTAGTGTCTGTCTGTGTAGTGTCTCTGTCTGTGTAGTGTCTCTGTCTGTGTAGTGTCTAGTGTCTGTCTGTGTAGTGTCTCTGTCTGTGTAGTGTCTCTGTCTGTGTAGTGTCTCTGTCTAGTGTCTGTCTGTGTAGTGTCTCTGTCTAGTGTCTGTCTGTGTAGTGTCTCTGTCTGTGTAGTGTCTCTGTCTAGTGTCTGTCTGTGTAGTGTCTAGTGTCTGTAGTGTCTCTGTCTGTGTAGTGTCTCTGTCTAGTGTCTGTCTGTCTAGTGTCTCTGTCTGTGTAGTGTCTCTGTCTAGTGTCTGTCTGTGTAGTGTCTCTGTCTAGTGTCTGTCTGTGTAGTGTCTAGTGTCTAGTGTGTCTGTCTGTGTAGTGTCTCTGTCTGTGTAGTGTCTCTGTCTGTGTAGTGTCTCTGTCTGTGTGGTGTCTAGTGTCTCTGCCTGTGTAGTGTCTGTCTGTGTAGTGTCTCTGTCTGTGTAGTGTCTCTGTCTGTGTAGTGTCTAGTGTCTGTCTGTGTAGTGTCTCTGTCTGTGTAGTGTCTAGTGTCTGTCTGTGTAGTGTCTCTGTCTGTGTAGTGTCTCTGTCTAGTGTCTGTCTGTGTAGTGTCTCTGTCTGTGTAGTGTCTCTGTCTAGTGTCTGTCTGTGTAGTGTCTAGTGTCTGTCTGTGTAGTGTCTCTGTCTGTAGTGTCTCTGTCTGTGTAGTGTCTGTGTAGTGTCTAGTGTCTCTGTCTGTGTAGTGTCTGTGTAGTGTCTGTCTGTGTAGTGTCTAGTGTCTCTGTCTGTGTAGTGTCTCTGTCTAGTGTCTGTCTGTGTAGTGTCTCTGTCTGGTGTCTGTCTGTGTAGTGTCTCTGTCTGTGTAGTGTCTAGTGTCTCTGCCTGTGTAGTGTCTCTGTCTGTGTAGTGTCTCTGCCTGTGTAGTGTCTCTGTCTGTGTAGTGTCTCTGCCTGTGTAGTGTCTCTGTCTGTGTAGTGTCTCTGTCTAGTGTCTGTCTGTGTAGTGTCTAGTGTCTCTGTCTGTCTAGTGTCTGTCTGTGTGGTGTCTCTGCCTGTCTAGTGTCTCTGCCTGTCTAGTGTCTCTGCCTGTCTAGTGTCTCTGCCTGTCTAGTGTCTCTGTCTGTGTAGTGTCTAGTGTCTGTCTGTGTAGTGTCTGTCTGTGTAGTGTGTCTGTCTGTGTAGTGTGTCTGTCTGTGTAGTGTGTCTGTCTGTGTAGTGTCTCTGTCTGTGTAGTGTCTCTGTCTAGTGTCTGTCTGTGTAGTGTCTGTCTGTGTAGTGTGTCTGTCTGTGTAGTGTCTAGTGTCTGTGTAGTGTCTAGTGTCTCTGCCTGTGTAGTGTCTAGTCTGTCTGTGTAGTGTCTCTGTCTGTGTAGTGTCTAGTGTCTCTGTCTGTGTAGTGTCTAGTGTCTCTGTCTGTGTAGTGTCTGTCTGTGTAGTGTCTGTCTGTGTAGTGTCTGTCTGTGTAGTGTCTCTGTCTGTGTAGTGTCTAGTGTCTGTCTGTGTGGTGTCTCTGCCTGTGTAGTGTCTAGTGTCTGTCTGTGTAGTGTCTCTGTCTGTGTAGTGTCTCTGTCTAGTGTCTGTCTGTGTAGTGTCTCTGTCTGTGTAGTGTCTCTGTCTAGTGTCTGTCTGTGTAGTGTCTAGTGTCTGTCTGTGTAGTGTCTCTGTCTGTGTAGTGTCTGTGTAGTGTCTAGTGTCTCTGTCTGTGTAGTGTCTGTGTAGTGTCTGTCTGTGTAGTGTCTAGTGTCTCTGTCTGTGTAGTGTCTCTGTCTAGTGTCTGTCTGTGTAGTGTCTCTGTCTGGTGTCTGTCTGTGTAGTGTCTCTGTCTGTGTAGTGTCTAGTGTCTCTGCCTGTGTAGTGTCTCTGTCTGTGTAGTGTCTCTGCCTGTGTAGTGTCTCTGTCTGTGTAGTGTCTCTGCCTGTGTAGTGTCTCTGTCTGTGTAGTGTCTCTGTCTGTAGTGTCTGTCTGTGTAGTGTCTAGTGTCTCTGTCTGTCTAGTGTCTGTCTGTGTGGTGTCTCTGCCTGTCTAGTGTCTCTGCCTGTCTAGTGTCTCTGCCTGTCTAGTGTCTCTCTGCCTGTCTAGTGTCTCTGCCTGTGTAGTGTCTCTGTCTGTGTCTGTGTAGTGTCTAGTGTCTGTCTGTGTAGTGTCTGTCTGTGTGTGTGTCTGTCTGTGTAGTGTGTCTGTCTGTGTAGTGTCTCTGTCTGTGTAGTGTCTCTGTCTAGTGTCTCTGTCTGTGTAGTGTCTGTCTGTGTAGTGTCTGTCTGTGTAGTGTCTGTCTGTGTAGTGTGTCTGTCTGTGTAGTGTCTAGTGTCTGTGTAGTGTCTAGTGTCTCTGCCTGTCTAGTGTCTCTGTCTGTGTAGTGTCTCTGTCTGTAGTGTCTCTAGTCTGTCTAGTGTCTCTGTCTGTGTAGTGTCTAGTGTCTCTGTCTGTGTAGTGTCTGTCTGTGTAGTGTCTGTCTCTGTCTGTGTCTGTCTGTGTAGTGTCTCTGTCTGTGTAGTGTCTCTGTCTGTGTAGTGTCTCTGCCTGTGTAGTGTCTCTGTCTGTGTAGTGTCTAGTGTCTCTGTCTGTGTCTAGTGTCTCTGTCTGTGTAGTGTCTCTGTCTGTGTAGTGTCTAGTGTCTCTGCCTGTGTAGTGTCTAGTGTCTGTCTAAATCAAATCAACATTTATTTGTCACATACACATGGTTAGCAGATGTTAATGCAAGTGCAGCGAAATGCTTGTGCTTCTAGTTCCGACCGTGCAGTAATATCTTAACAAGTAATCTAACCTAACAATTTCACAACAACTATCTTAAACACACAAGTGTAAAGGGATAAGAATATGTACATATAAATATATGGATGAGTGATGGCCGAATGGCATAGGCAAGATGCAGTAGATGGTACAGAGTACAGTATATACATATGAGATGTAGGGTAACTGTTAAATATCTGGTCACTATGCCAGGGTTCTCCCCCAGATCTAGTCACTATGTCAGGGTCGTCCCCAAATAAGAGAGGGGTTGCTGTGTCACCTTGTTGGCTTGGCTGTGCCACTATGTAAAGATTTCGCAGCAAATTAAACTGATATTTAGTAATAATAGGCTGCACAGTTGGACACCGCGTGCTCAGGATGCTGTCGGGTTCTCCTTGGGGTCATGATAGGGGCTGAACCAAATGATTGATGTATCATAATAGTTGATTATGCTTATGTTGTATTAATAGAAGGGGAAGGGTTATATAAGAACCCCTCCCCCTTACATGTATAGGGTTCTGGACTACAGATTAACTATATATATGCATTATAAGGTTTAATATTGTTCCACAGTTATTTTCTAGTCTCTGCCTCTTATAAAGAAATGGTCTGAGAGATGTGTGACTGAGACAGAACTCTGCAGGGGAGTGAAAGAGTCAGACATTCTACTGTAAATCAACTTGGGGAGTGGACATTAACTGCTGAGTCTTCAGATAACACTGAAACTATTGTTTGAAAAGCTGTGTAGGCATGGGTTTGGTCTCATGAGTAGAAGGTAATGACTTAGGCAGTGACTAAGATATGACTGCAGGCATTATAAAACAACTTGGACCTTTACTATTTTGCAGAACTTACTCGGAAACATGTGTGTTATGTTCCTGTTGTCAACCACTGTCTGCAAATGCATTAATAAAGGTTTTTGATTGATTTCCTTAACTTCTCTAGGATATGTGGGATGGTAGAGTCCTGGCAAACTTACAGTGGGAAATGCAGAGCGCCAAATTCAAATAAATTACTATAAAAATTTAACTTTCATGAAATCACACATGCAATACACCAAATTAAAGCTACACTTGTTGTGAATCCAGCCAACATGTCAGATTTCAAAAAGGATTTACGGCGAAAGCATACGATGCTATTATAGGCGTATAGCACCTCAGCAAACAAACATGGACAATCGTACTTCAACCCGCCAGGCGCGACACAAAACGCAGAAATAACGATATAATTCATGCCTTACCTTTGAAGAGCTTCCTCTGTTGGCACTCCAATATGTCCCATAAACATCATAAATGGTCCTTTTGTTTGATAAATTCCGTTGATATACATGCAAAATGTCAATTTATTTGGCGTGTTTGATTCAGAAAAACACCGGTTCTAACACGCGCGACATGGCTACAAAATATCTCAAAAGTTACCTGTAATCTTCGTCCAAACATTTCAAACAACTTTCCTGATACAACTTAAGGTATTTTTTTTAACGTAAATAATCAATAAAATTAAAAACGGAATAAACAGCGTTCAATACCGGAGGAAAACAAAGTGGAGCGTGCTTTTCAGGTCACGCGCCTCTAACACAGAGGTCACTTCCCTCAAGCCTCGTTCTGATCAGTGCTACTTCTTAATTTCTCAAAGGAAAAACCTGATCCAATTTCTAAAGACGGTTGACATTCCGTGGAAGCGATAGGAACTGCAAGCCTGCCCCTTAGAAATCTGGAATCCCAAAAAACCTATTGAAAAGAGTGACCCCAAAAAAGATTCAAACAGTTTTAGAAACTTCAGAGTGTTTTCTATCCAAATGTACATATCTTAGTTTCTGGGCCTGAGTAGCAGGCAGTTTACTTTGGACAAGCTTTTCATCCTTTTATTTATTTTACCTTTTATTTTACTAGGCAAGTCAGTTAAGAACAAATTCTTATTTTCAATGACGGCCTAGGAACATAGGGTTAACTGCCTGTTCAGGGGCAGAACGACAGATTTGTACCTTGTCAGCTCGGGGAATTGAACTTGCAACCTTTCGGTTACTAGTCCAACGCTCTAACCACTAGGCTACACTGCCGCCCCATCCTGATGTGAAAATACTGCCTCTTATCCCAATTAAGTTAAAGATATTGTCTGAATGCTAATTTCACCAATGATTGACAAGGAACAAACCCCAACAATGCACAGAGTATAGCGTTGTACAATTTATCTGTAACGGCTGTCAAACAAAAGTCAAATTACCAAAGTTGCTAAACTTGCCAGATAACCTCCAACGAATGACAGAATATCTCCTATATTTACCAAAATCTAGTTGATTATACTCCGAGTTGCGCAGCGATCTGAGGCACTGCATCTCGGTGCTAGAGGCGTCACTACAGACACCCTGGTTCGAATCCAGGCTGTATCACCGGCCGGGAGTCCTGTAGGGCGGTGCACATTTGGCACCGGCATTGGCCGGGGTAGGTCGTCATTGTAAATAAGAATTTGTACTTAATTGACTTGCCTAGTAAAAGTTAAATTAAATACCGCCTGTAGTGTCTGTCTGTCTGTCCCGCCTGTAGTGTCTGTCTGTCTGTCTGTCCCGCCTGTAGTGTCTGTCTGTCCCGCCTGTCGTGGGATGCAAGTGGTCTTCACCCTCCAGAGAACCACCTGTTGTTCTCATGCAGGTATTTCTCTCTGTTCTCACCTCCCACAGCGACAGAAGGAGAGGAGACGTGCAGGAAAAGAAAAGGAGTCTGTAAGTATGTTTCTGTTCCACATTCACTATACTGCACCCCACTGGTGGAGAGTCACTCTACTGCACCCCACTAGTGGAGTCACTCTACTGCACCCCACTAGTGGAGAGTCACTCTACTGCACCCCGCTGGTGGAGAGTCACTCTACTGCACCCCGCTGGTGGAGAGTCACTATACTGCACCCCACTGGTGGAGAGTCACTCTACTGCACCCCACTGGTGGAGAGTCACTCTACTGCACCCCACTGGTGGAGAGTCACTCTACTGCACCCCACTGGTGGAGAGTCACTATACTGCACCCCACTAGTGGAGTCACTCTACTGCACCCCACTGGTGGAGAGTCACTCTACTGCACCCCACTAGTGGAGAGTCACTCTACTGCACCCCACTAGTGGAGAGTCACTCTACTGCACCCCACTGGTGGAGAGTCACTCTACTGCACCCCACTGGTGGAGAGTCACTCTACTGCACCCCACTAGTGGAGTCACTCTACTGCACCCCACTAGTGGAGTCACTCTACTGCACCCCACTAGTGGAGTCACTCTACTGCACCCCACTAGTGGAGTCACTCTACTGCACCCCACTGGTGGAGAGTCACTCTACTGCACCCCACTAGTGGAGTCACTCTACTGCACCCCACTAGTGGAGTCACTCTACTGCACCCCACTAGTGGAGTCACTCTACTGCACCCCACTAGTGGAGTCACTCTACTGCACCCCACTGGTGGAGAGTCACTCTACTGCACCCCACTGGTGGAGAGTCACTCTACTGCACCCCACTAGTGGAGAGTCACTCTACTGCACCCCACTAGTGGAGAGTCACTCTACTGCACCCCACTAGTGGAGTCACTCTACTGCACCCACTGGTGGAGAGTCACTCTACTGCACCCCACTAGTGGAGAGTCACTCTACTGCACCCCACTAGTGGAGAGTCACTCTACTGCACCCCACTAGTGGAGAGTCACTCTACTGCACCCCACTAGTGGAGAGTCACTCTACTGCACCCCACTAGTGGAGAGTCACTCTACTGCACCCCACTAGTGGAGAGTCACTCTACTGCACCCCACTAGTGGAGAGTCACTCTACTGCACCCCACTAGTGGAGAGTCACTCTACTGCACCACTAGTGGAGTCACTAGTGGAGAGTCACTCTACTGCACCCCACTAGTGGAGTCACTCTACTGCACCCCACTGCACCCCCAGTGGAGAGTCACTCTACTGCACCCCACTAGTGGAGAGTCACTCTACTGCACCCCGCTGGTGGAGAGTCACTATACTGCACCCCACTGGTGGAGAGTCACTCTACTGCACCCCACTGGTGGAGAGTCACTATACTGCACCCCACTAGTGGAGTCACTCTACTGCACCCCACTAGTGGAGTCACTCTACTGCACCCCACTGGTGGAGAGTCACTCTACTGCACCCCACTAGTGGAGAGTCACTCTACTGCACCCCACTAGTGGAGAGTCACTCTACTGCACCCCACTGGTGGAGAGTCACTCTACTGCACCCCACTGGTGGAGAGTCACTCTACTGCACCCCACTAGTGGAGTCACTCTACTGCACCCCACTAGTGGAGTCACTCTACTGCACCCCACTAGTGGAGTCACTCTACTGCACCCCACTAGTGGAGTCACTCTACTGCACCCCACTGGTGGAGAGTCACTCTACTGCACCCCACTAGTGGAGTCACTCTACTGCACCCCACTAGTGGAGTCACTCTACTGCACCCCACTAGTGGAGTCACTCTACTGCACCCCACTGGTGGAGAGTCACTCTACTGCACCCCACTAGTGGAGAGTCACTCTACTGCACCCCACTAGTGGAGAGTCACTCTACTGCACCCCACTGGTGGAGAGTCACTCTACTGCACCCCACTGGTGGAGAGTCACTCTACTGCACCCCACTGGTGGAGAGTCACTCTACTGCACCCCACTAGTGGAGTCACTCTACTGCACCCCACTAGTGGAGAGTCACTCTACTGCACCCCACTAGTGGAGTCACTCTACTGCACCCCACTGGTGGAGAGTCACTCTACTGCACCCCACTGGTGGAGAGTCACTCTACTGCACCCCACTAGTGGAGTCACTCTACTGCACCCCACTGGTGTAGAGTCACTCTACTGCACCCCACTAGTGGAGAGTCACTCTACTGCACCCCACTGGTGGAGAGTCACTCTACTGCACCCCACTGGTGGAGAGTCACTCTACTGCACCCCACTAGCGGAGAGTCACTCTACTGCACCCCACTGGTGGAGAGTCACTCTACTGCACCCCACTAGTGGAGAGTCACTCTACTGCACCCCACTAGTGGAGTCACTCTACTGCACCCCACTGGTGGAGAGTCACTCTACTGCACCCCACTGGTGGAGAGTCACTCTACTGCACCCCACTGGTGGAGAGTCACTCTACTGCACCCCACTGGTGGAGAGTCACTCTACTGCACCCCACTGGTGGAGAGTCACTCTACTGCACCCCACTAGTGGAGAGTCACTCTACTGCACCCCACTGGTGGAGAGTCACTCTACTGCACCCCACTAGTGGAGAGTCACTCTACTGCACCCCACTAGTGGAGAGTCACTCTACTGCACCCCACTAGTGGAGAGTCACTCTACTGCACCCCACTAGTGGAGAGTCACTCTACTGCACCCCACTAGTGGAGAGTCACTCTACTGCACCCCACTAGTGGAGAGTCACTCTACTGCACCCCACTAGTGGAGAGTCACTCTACTGCACCCCACTAGTGGAGAGTCACTCTACTGCACCCCACTAGTGGAGAGTCACTCTACTGCACCCCACTAGTGGAGAGTCACTCTACTGCACCCCACTAGTGGAGAGTCACTCTACTGCACCCCACTGGTGGAGAGTCACTCTACTGCACCCCACTGGTGGAGAGTCACTCTACTGCACCCCACTAGTGGAGTCACTCTACTGCACCCCACTGGTGTAGAGTCACTCTACTGCACCCCACTAGTGGAGAGTCACTCTACTGCACCCCACTGGTGGAGAGTCACTCTACTGCACCCCACTGGTGGAGAGTCACTCTACTGCACCCACTGGTGGAGAGTCACTCTACTGCACCCACTAGTGGAGAGTCACTCTACTGCACCCCCGCTGGTGGAGAGTCACTCTACTGCACCCCACTAGTGGAGAGTCACTCTACTGCACCCCACTGGTGGAGAGTCACTCTACTGCACCCCGCTGGTGGAGAGTCACTCTACTGCACCCCGCTGGTGGAGAGTCACTCTACTGCACCCCGCTGGTGGAGAGTCACTCTACTGCACCCCGCTGGTGGAGAGTCACTCTACTGCACCCCGCTGGTGGAGAGTCACTCTACTGCACCCCGCTGGTGGAGAGTCACTCTACTGCACCCCGCTGGTGGAGAGTCACTCTACTGCACCCCGCTGGTGGAGAGTCACTCTACTGCACCCCGCTAGTGGAGAGTCACTCTACTGCACCCCACTGGTGGAGAGTCACTCTACTGCACCCCCCACTCTACTGGTGGAGAGTCACTCTACTGCACCCCACTGGTGGAGAGTCACTCTACTGCACCCCACTGGTGGAGAGTCACTCTACTGCACCCCACTGGTGGAGAGTCACTCTACTGCACCCCACTGGTGGAGAGTCACTCTACTGCACCCCACTGGTGGAGAGTCACTCTACTGCACCCCACTAGTGGAGAGTCACTCTACTGCACCCCACTAGTGGAGAGTCACTCTACTGCACCCCACTAGTGGAGAGTCACTCTACTGCACCCCACTAGTGGAGTCACTCTACTGCACCCCACTAGTGGAGTCACTCTACTGCACCCCACTGGTGGAGAGTCACTCTACTGCACCCCACTGGTGGAGAGTCACTCTACTGCACCCCACTAGTGGAGAGTCACTCTACTGCACCCCACTAGTGGAGAGTCACTCTACTGCACCCTACTGGTGGAGAGTCACTCTACTGCACATATTGTTACATTACATCTGACTACACTTCCCTTGTATCTTAGGATATGAGTTTGTACAAGGAACATAATTGCCTTTTTTTATGCCTCCTAGGAGAATCAAGGGCCAGGGAGGCCCAGCCGCTCGGAGAAACAGGGAGGAGATTTAAACATTGAGCGAGAGCAGCAGAAGGAGAAGGAGTTTACAGAGGAGCGCCTTGGTCCGGGACCTGGTGGTACTGCAGCCTGTAGCAGGCAGCAGGAGGCGCAGGATCCTCCTTTGGACTGTGGTAGCAGTAATGAGGACCAGGAGGACGTGGGAGACGAGGGCTTAGCCAGGGAGCCAGAGGTTTGTCTTGGTTCCTTTAACTCCTGTATGTGTCATTTTCATTCTACAGTGCACCTTGCTTTACAGGCCTCCCCATTCAAGTCAATGGTGGCATAATGGTTAGACTGACAGCTTTATGGAGTGTACTCTTGAATTTACCAGTCAAATTGCCAGGCTAATCAACTGTTTACAGTGATTGTCCTCCACGGATGTGATCACTGTAAGAGGAGTGTACTGTATTACTGGGGAAACTCTATTAACGCATGTTATAACGCTCTGCTATGTCGTTAACGCTCTGCTATGTCGTTAACGCTCTGCTATGACGTTAACGCTCTGCTATGACGTTAACGCTCTGCTATGACGTTAACGCTCTGCTATGTCGTTAACGCTCTGCTATGTCGTTAACGCTCTGCTATGACGTTAACGCTCTGCTATGACGTTAACGCTCTGCTATGACGTTAACGCTCTGCTATGTCGTTAACGCTCTGCTATGTCGTTAACGCTCTGCTATGTCGTTAACGCTCTGCTATGTCATTAACGCTCTGCTATGTCATTAATGCATGTTATAACGCTCTGCTATGTCGTTAACGCTCTGCTATGTCGTTAACGCTCTGCTATGACGTTAACGCTCTGCTATGTCGTTAACGCTCTGCTATGTCGTTAACGCTCTGCTATGTCATTAACGCTCTGCTATGTCATTAACGCTCTGCTATGTCATTAATGCATGTTATAAGGCTCTGCTATGTCGTTAACGCTCTGCTATGTCGTTAACGCTCTGCTATGTCGTTAACGCTCTGCTATGTCGTTAACGCTCTGCTATGTCATTAACGCATGTTATAACGCTCTGCTATGTCATTAACGCTCTGCTATGTCATTAACGCTCTGCTATGTCATTAACTCTCTGGTATGTCATTAACGCTCTGCTATGTCGTTATAACGCTCTGCTATGTCATTAACGCTCTGCTATGTCATTAACGCTCTGCTATGACATTAATGCATGTTATAACGCTCTGCTATGTCATTAACGCTCTGCTATGTCATTAACGCTCTGCTATGTCATTAACGCATGTTATAACGCTCTGCTATGTCATTAACGCTCTGCTATGTCGTTAACGCTCTGCTATGTCATTAACGCTCTGCTATGTCGTTAACGCTCTGCTATGTCATTAACGCTCTGCTATGTCATTAACGCTCTGCTATGTCGTTAACGCTCTGCTATGTCATTAACGCTCTGCTATGTCATTAACGCTCTGCTATGTCATTAACGCTCTGCTATGTCATTAACGCTCTGCTATGTCGTTAACGCTATGTCATTAACGCTCTGTTACTGTCATTAACGCTCTGCTATGTTTATTAACAGGAGTTGGATATATGCTTCATTAACGCTCCTCTTGGATCTGTACAGTTGGATAAAGCTGCTTCTAGTGTGTAACTGTCATTAACTGTCCCCATACTGCTATGTCATTAACGCTCCTCCATCTTGGATCTGTCCCCATACAGGAGTTAATAGTCCATCTTGGATCTCCTATCAAGCTGCTCTGCTCCATCTTGGATCTGTCCCCATACAGGAGTTGGAAAGTAGCTGCTTCTAGTGTGTAACTGCTCCTCCATCTTGGATGTTCTAGTGTGTAACTGCTCCTCCATCTTGGATCTGTCCCCATACAGGAGCCTATGAGTAGCTGCTTCTAGTGTGTTGATCTCCATCAAATCTTGGATCTTCCCCATAGGAGTTGGATATGAGTAGCTGCTTTAGTGTGTAACTGCTCCTCCATCTTGGATCTGTCCCCCAGCTGAGTGTAACTGCTCCTCCAGATCTGTTAGTTGGATATGAGTAGCTGCTTCTAGTGTGTAACTGCCTCCATCTTGGATCTGTCCCCATACAGGAGTTGGATATGAGTAGCTGCTTCTAGTGTGTAACTGCTCCTCCATCTTGGATCTGTCCCCATACAGGAGTTGGATATGAGTAGCTGCTTCTAGTGTGTAACTGCTCCTCCATCTTGGATCTGTCCCCATACAGGAGTTGGATATGAGTAGCTGCTTCTAGTGTGTAACTGCTCCTCCATCTTGGATCTGTCCCCATACAGGAGTTGGATATGAGTAGCTGCTTCTAGTGTGTAACTGCTCCTCCATCTTGGATCTGTCCCCATACAGGAGTTGGATATGAGTAGCTGCTTCTAGTGTGTAACTGCTCCTCCATCTTGGATCTGTCCCCATACAGGAGTTGGATATGAACTGCTCCTCCAGCTGATCTTCTACAGGAGTTGGATATGTAACTGCTCCTCCATCTTGGATCTGTCCCCATACAGGAGTTGGATATGAGTAGCTGCTTCTAGTGTGTAACTGCTCCTCCATCTTGGATCTGTCCCCATACAGGAGTTGGATATGAGTAGCTGCTTCTAGTGTGTAACTGCTCCTCCATCTTGGATCTGTCCCCATACAGGAGTTGGATATGAGTAGCTGCTTCTAGTGTGTAACTGCTCCTCCATCTTGGATCTGTCCCCATACAGGAGTTGGATATGAGTAGCTGCTTCTAGTGTGTAACTGCTCCTCCATCTTGGATCTGTCCCCATAGTTGGAGGAGCTTTGGAATGCTCATCCATCTTAGCTGCTTCTAGCTGTGTGTAACTGCTCATCCATCTTGGATCTGTCCCCATACAGGAGTTGGATATGAGTAGCTGCTTCTAGTGTGTAACTGCTCCTCCATCTTGGATCTGTCCCCATACAGGAGTTGGATATGAGTAGCTGCTTCTAGTGTGTAACTGCTCATCCATCTTGGATCTGTCCCCATACAGGAGTTGGATATGAGTAGCTGCTTCGTCTCTACGGCTGCTTGTATTGCTAAACGACAACTAGAGCAGAACCCCAAACCAGAGAAGAAAATTATTATCCAGCAGCCTCAGAAGCCAGTGGTGGAACAGCAGCAGCAGAAGGAACAGCAGCAGCAGAAGGAACAGCAGCAGCAGAAGGAACAGCAGCAGGAGAAGGAACAGCAGCAGGAGAAGGAACAGCAGCAGCAGAAGGAACAGCAGCAGCAGAAGGAACAGCAGCAGGAGAAGGAACAGCAGCAGCAGAAGGAACAGCAGCAGCAGAAGGAACAGCAGCAGGAGAAGGAACAGCAGCAGGAGAAGGAACAGCAGCAGCAGAAGGAACAGCAGCAGGAACAGCAGCAGGAGAAGGAACAGCAGCAGGAACAGCAGCAGGAACAGCAGCAGGAACAGCAGCAGGAGAAGGAACAGCAGGAGGTTATTGTCAGGAAAAAGGAGGTGATTTTGAAAAAAAAATGTAACTTTCTAATCATGTTGAACATAAGCATGTACTATTTCGGTTTAGTACGGTCTGTCTGTAGTGTCACGCCGTAGACCTGCACCATGACGTACTAACTATGACACTATGCGTCCCAATAGAAAAAGGTGGAGGCCAACGTCGATGATATTCTTAAAAGAAGCACAGAGCTCGCCCGTAAGTCCTAACTCCATTCATACCAGTAATGTGTGTCCCAAATGCCACGCTCTACTCTATACAGTGCACCAGGACCCATAGAGCTTTGCTCAAAAGTAATATACTATGTACGGAATAGGGTCATTTGGGACACATC
This sequence comes from Oncorhynchus nerka, assembly GCF_034236695.1. Taxonomy (NCBI): domain Eukaryota; kingdom Metazoa; phylum Chordata; class Actinopteri; order Salmoniformes; family Salmonidae; genus Oncorhynchus; species Oncorhynchus nerka. The sequence goes on along the minus strand of NC_088413.1, from coordinate 83,961,612 downwards.
CGAGCTCTTACTGATCTGAAACATCAAAGCACTTGGGTGGTTTATTTCCAGTATTTAAACTACAAATGCAATGTTTTTGAAGTCTCTGTCCTCTCCCCAGTCATAGGAAACCAGTTCGCAGCCTGTGGTCAGCTGGAAATGGCAGTCAAGTATTTCACTGATGCTATTAAACACAATCCTACAGAATTTAAGTGAGTATGAAAGGCAATGACACTGGTTGGCACTCGGCTTATGTATGATATGAGTAAATAACTGTGTACTGCATCCATAATGGCACCCTATTCCCTGTTTAGGACGCTAGGCCACTCTGATGTTTTCTGAACACAGCCCTGATGTCCTGTTGTAGGCTGTTTGGGAACCGGTGTTGGGGGGGGGGGGGGGGACAGGACGCTAGGCCACTCTGATGTTTTCTGAACACAGCCCTGATGTCCTGTTGTAGGCTGTTTGGGAACCGGTCCTTTTGTTATGAGAAGATGCAGCAGTATGATCGGGCCTTGAGTGATGCCGATCTGGCCCTCTCCATGGAGCCTGGTTGGATTAAAGGACTATATAGGAAGGGGAAGGCTCTGTCTGGACTCAAGGTACACAACATAATACTTTATGTAATTCAACTTCAGGATTTTATCTCCTATCTCTTTGTGTAATGTTTGTCAATCTCACCATGTGCTGCCTTCCTCTCTCTGTCCTCCCTCTCTCTCTCTCTGTCCTCCCTCTCTCTCTCTCTCTCTGTCCTCTCTGTCCTCCCTCTCTCTCTCTCTCTCTGTCCTCCCTCTCTCTCTCTCTCTCTCTCTCTCTGTCCTCCCTCTCTCTCTCTCTCTCTCTCTGTCCTCCCCCTCTCTCTCTCTCTCTCTCTCTGTCTCTCTCTCTCTCTCGCTCTCTCTCTCTCTCTCTCTCTGTCCTCTCTCTGTCCTCTCTCTCTCTCCTCTCTCTCTCTCTGTTCTCTCTCTCTCTCTGTCCTCCCTCTCTCTCTCTCTCTGTCCTCTCTCTCGCTCGCTCTCTCTCTCTCTCTCTCTCTCGCTCTGTCCTCTCTCTCTCTGTCCTCTCTCTCTCTCTCTCTCTCTGTCCTCCCTCTCTCTGTGTCCACCCCCTCCCTCTCTCTGTCCAGAGGTACTTTGAGGCATGCCAGACCTATAAGGAGGTATTAATGCAGGACAGTTTGTGTTCAGATGCTGCTCAGGAGTTGATGAAAGTTCAGATCATGCAGCTGATGGTATGTACGGAAGCCTCTTTTAACATAACATGCAGTAATATTATAATAATTTAGATTCTACGTAGGTTGAAAGAAAATCTAAATTTCTTTTCACCTACGTTACTATTATTACGTTTATTTGAAGAGGGCCAGCGTACATTATAACATATAGTACCAGTCCAAAGTTTGGACACCTACTCGTTCAAGTTATTTTTTGTTTGTTATTTTCTACATTGTATAGTAATAGTGAAGATGTCACAACTATGAAATAACACATATGGAATCATGTAGTAACCAAAAAAGTGTTAAACAAATCTAAATATATTTTATGTTCTTCAAAGTAGCCACTCTTTGCCTTGATGACAGCTTTGCACACTCTTGGCATTCTCTCAACCAGCTTCACCTGGAAGGCTTTTACAAAAGTATTGAAGTTCCCACATATGCTGAGCACTTGTTGGCTGCTTTTCCTTCACTCTGCGGTTCAACTCATCCCAAACCATCTCAATTGGGTTGAGGTTTTGTTATTGTGGAGACCAGGTCATCTGATGCAGCACTCCATCACTCTTCTTCTTGGTCAAATAGCCCTTACACAGTCTGGAAGTGTGTTTTGGGTCATTGTCCTGTTGAAAAACAAATGATAGTCCCACTAAGCACTCATCAGACCAAAGGACAGATTTCCACCGGTCTAATAGCCATTGCTTGTGTTTCTTGGCCCAAACAAGTCTCTTCTTATTGGTGTCCTTTAGTAGTGGTTTCTTTGCAGCAATTTGACCGTGAAGGCCTGATTCACGCAGTCTCCTCTGAACAGTTGATGTTGAGATGTGCCTGCTACTTGAACTCTGTGAAGCATTTATTTGGGCTGCATTCTGAGGTGCAGTTAACTCTAATGAACTTATCCTCTGCAGCAGAGCTAACTCTGGGTCTTCCAATCCTGTGGCTGTCCTCATGAGAGCCCGTTTCATCATAGCGCTTGATGGTTTTTGCGACTGCACTTGAAGAAACCTTAAGTTCTCTAAATGTTCCTTATTGACTGACCTTCATGTCTTAAAGTAATGATGGACTGTAGTTTCTCTTTGCTTATATGAGCTGTTCTTGCCATAATATGGACTTGTTGTGTTTTACCAAATAGGGCTATCCTCTGTATACCACCCCTACCTTGTCAAAACACAACTGATTGGCTCAAACTCATTAAGAAGGAAAGACATTCCATACATGAACTTTTAACAAGGCACACCTGTTAATTGAAATGCATTCCAGGTGACTACCTCATGAAGCTGGTTGAGAGAATGCCAAGAGTGTGCAAAGCTGTCAAGACAAAGGGTTGCTATTTTGAATAATCTAAAATATATCATTTTGATTTTGTTTAACACTTTTTTGGTTACTACATAATTCCATATGTGTTATTTCATAGTTTTGATGTCTTCACTATTATTCTACAATATAAAGAAACCCTTAAATGAGTAGGAGTGTCCAAACTTTTGACTGGTATTGTAAGTCTCAGTACAGCAGTTAATTTTTTTGTCTGCAATAAAATCCAATTTTATTTGTCACATGCAGATGTTATTGCAAGTGTAGAGAAATGCTTGTGTTTCTAGCTTCAACAGTGTAGTCGTGTCTAATCATTTACAACAATATACACACAACCTAAAAGTAAAATAATGGAGTACAGGAATATATAAATATTAGGATGAGTAGAATAGAACAGAATAGAATACAGTAGACTAGAATACAGTAGACTAGAATACAGTAGACTAGAATACAGTAGAATAGAGTAGAATACAGTAGACTAGAATACAGTAGAATAGAGTAGAACAGAATAGAATACAGTAGACTACAGTACACTAGAATACAGTAGAATAGAGTAGAACAGAATAGAATACAGTATAATAGAATACAGTACACTAGAATACAGTAGAATAGAGTAGAACAGAATAGAATACAGTATAATAGAATACAGTACACTAGAATACAGTAGAATAGAGTAGAACAGAATAGAATACAGTAGACTAGAATACAGTAGACTAGAATACAGTAGAATAGAGTAGAACAGAATAGAATACAGTAGACTAGAATACAGTAGAATAGAGTAGAACAGAATAGAATACAGTATAATAGAATACAGTACACTAGAATACAGTAGAATAGAGTAGAACAGAATAGAATACAGTAGACTAGAATACAGTAGAATAGAGTAGAACAGAATAGAATACATACAGTATAATAGAATACAGAATAGAATACAGTAGACTAGAATACAGTAGAATAGAGTAGAACAGAATAGAATACAGTATAATAGAATACAGTACACTAGAATACAGTAGAATAGAGTAGAACAGAATAGAATACAGTAGACTAGAATACAGTAGAATAGAGTAGAACAGAATAGAATACAGTAGACTAGAATACAGTAGAATACAGTAGAATAGAGTAGAACAGAATAGAATACAGTAGACTAGAATACAGTAGAATAGAGTAGAACAGAATAGAATACAGTAGACTAGAATACAGTACACTAGAATACAGTAGAATAGAGTAGAACAGAATAGAATACAGTATAATAGAATACAGTAGACTAGAATACAGTAGAATAGAGTAGAACAGAATAGAATACAGTATAATAGAATACAGTACACTAGAATACAGTAGAATAGAGTAGAACAGAATAGAATACAGTAGACTAGAATACAGTACACTAGAATACAGTAGAATAGAGTAGAACAGAATAGAATACAGTAGACTAGAATACAGTACACTAGAATACAGTAGAATAGAGTAGAACAGAATAGAATACAGTATAATAGAATACAGTACACTAGAATACAGTAGAATAGAGTAGAACAGAATAGAATACAGTATAATAGAATACAGTACACTAGAATACAGTAGAATAGAGTAGAACAGAATAGAATACAGTAGAATAGAATACAGTACACTAGAATACAGTAGAATAGAGTAGAACAGAATAGAATACAGTATAATAGAATACAGTACACTAGAATACAGTAGAATAGAGTAGAACAGAATAGAACAGAATAGAATACAGTATAATAGAATACAGTACACTAGAATACAGTAGAATAGAGTAGAACAGAATAGAATACAGTAGAATAGAATACAGTACACTAGAATACAGTAGAATAGAGTAGAACAGAATAGAATACAGTATAATAGAATACAGTACACTAGAATACAGTAGAATAGAGTAGAACAGAATAGAATACAGTATAATAGAATACAGTACACTAGAATACAGTAGAATAGAGTAGAACAGAATAGAATACAGTAGAATAGAATACAGTACACTAGAATACAGTAGAATAGAGTAGAACAGAATAGAATACAGTATAATAGAATACAGTACACTAGAATACAGTAGAATAGAGTAGAACAGAATAGAATACGGTATAATAGAATACAGTACACTAGAATACAGTAGAATAGAGTAGAACAGAATAGAATACAGTAGAATAGAATACAGTAGAATAGAGTAGAACAGAATAGAATACAGTAGAATAGAATACAGTATATACATATGAGATGAGTAAAGCAGTATGTAAACATGATTAAAGTGACTCGTGTTCCATTATTAAAGTGGCCAGTGATTTCAAGTCTACGTATATATGGCAGCAGCCTCTAAGGTGCAGGGTTGAGTAACCGGGTGGAAGCTGATAGTGATGGCTATTTAACAGTCTGATGGCCTTGAGATCCCAGCTTTGATGCACCTGTACTGACCTCGCCTTCTGGATGATAGTCCCCAGGCAGGGTAGTGTATAAACAAGAAAAACATTATACAAACATCATTTAAAAAAAATTTATCATGAAATAAAATTGAGCGAGATGGTGATTTTCCATGAAGATAAATTGTGACTTGCTTCAGCGCTTTGAATTTATTTTTGTGGCTTTGGGAAAGAGAGAGAACTAGTCAGTTGTACAACTGAAAATATGTCTTCCGCGTTTAACCCCACCCCTCTGAATCAGAGAGGTGTGTCTTCCACGTTTAACCCAACCCCTCTGAATCAGAGAGGTGTGTCTTCCACGTTTAACCCAACCCCTCTGAATCAGAGAGGTGTGTCTTCCACGTTTAACCCAACCCCTCTGAATCAGAGAGGTGTGTCTTCCACGTTTAACCCAACCCCTCTGAATCAGAGAGGTGTGTCTTCCGCGTTTAACCCAACCCCTCTGAATCAGAGAGGTGTGTCTTCCGCGTTTAACCCAACCCCTCTGAATCAGAGAGGTGTGTCTTCCGCCCCTCTTCAGAGAGGTGTGTCTTCCAACCCCTCTGAATCAGAGAGGTGTGTCTTCCACGTTTAACCCAACCCCTCTGAATCAGAGAGGTGTGTCTTCCACGTTTAACCCAACCCCTCTGAATCAGAGAGGTGTGTCTTCCACGTTAACCCCCTCTGAATCAGAGAGGTGTGTCTTCCACGTTTAACCCCTCTGAATCAGAGAGGTGTGTCTTCCACGTTTAACCCAACCCCTCTGAATCAGAGAGGTGTGTCTTCCACGTTTAACCCAACCCCTCTGAATCAGAGAGGTGTGTCTTCCACGTTTAACCCAACCCCTCTGAATCAGAGAGGTGTGTCTTCCACGTTTAACCCAACCCCTCTGAATCAGAGAGGTGTGTCTTCCACGTTTAACCCAACCCCTCTGAATCAGAGAGGTGTGTCTTCTGAATCTGAATCAGAGAGGTGTGTCTTCCACGTTTAACCCAACCCCTCTGAATCAGAGAGGTGTGTCTTCCCCGTTTAACCCAACCCCTCTGAATCAGAGAGGTGAGGGAGGCTGACTTTAATCAAAATCCACGTCTTCAGCGCCCGGGGAACAGTGGGTTAACTGCCTTGTTCAGGGGAAAAGTGGGTTAACTGCCTTGTTCAGGGGAACAGTGGGTTAACTGCCTTGTCCAGGGGAACAGTGGGTTAACTGCCTTGTCCAGGGGAACAGTGGGTTAACTGCCTTGCTCAGGGGAACAGTGGGTTAACTGCCTTGTTCAGGGGAACAGTGGGTTAACTGCCTTGTCCAGGGGAACAGTGGGTTAACTGCCTTGTCCAGGGGAACAGTGGGTTAACTGCCTTGTCCAGGGGAACAGTGGGTTAACTGCCTTGTCCAGGGGAACAGTGGGTTAACTGCCTTGTCCAGGGGAACAGTGGGTTAACTGCCTTGTCCAGGGGAACAGTGGGTTAACTGCCTTGCTCAGGGGAACAGTGGGTTAACTGCCTTGCTCAGGGGAACAGTGGGTTAACTGCCTTGCTCAGGGGAACAGTGGGTTAACTGCCTTGTTCAGGGGCAGAACGACAGATTTTTTTACCTTGCCAGCTCGGAGATTCGATCCAGCAACCTTTCGGTTCGACTTCACCACTAGTCTACCTGCCACATGTTCAGGCTATAGGATCGTTTATAATGCTTTCTGTAGTGCAGCATCTCTTCCATTACCTACCATAGGGTGTCATTAAGTAAGATAGAATATCTCGGTCTCTCTCTTTCCACCTGCGTGTGTGTGTGTGTGTGTGTGCACGCTTGTGTACCTACTTAGTTGACTAATGAATGACTGCACCGCCCGCAACCACAGGCCTCTCCAGAGATCGGTCCTTTTGTTATGAGAAGATGCAGAAGTATGAGCGGTCTGCCCCAACGTGTCTTAACGTGCTGATTGAATGTGTTGTGTTTTGATCCTAGGAAATGGGATTTACTCGTGAGCAGAGCTCTAATGCGCTGATTGTCCATGGAGACTTTGAGAAGGCGGTTAATGTCCTGTCTGGTATTGAAGGTAAACAACTAGACTTGACAGTAGCCTGAGTCCCACATCAGTTTGTGCTGTCTTGCCAATATGCCAAGTGACAATGCGTTGTCACAACGGCACAAACAGAGCTGTGACTCAGGCTACTGTTAATATCCTCCAATTCATAAAGACGTTTTGAATATGTGGTGTTATGACTTCTGTCTCTCTCTGTGTGTGTCTCCCACGTAGATGAATATGGTAGTAATGACTTTCCTGCGGCTGCCACCTCAGCAGAGGACAGTGCAACGTGGGAGGGAGTGGGCCCCAGGCCTAAACCTCTCCTCCAAACCAGACCTAAACCCAGATCCACTACCCCAGGCCCTGAACCCAGATCCACTACCCCAGGCCCTGACCCCAGATCCACTACCCCAGGCCCTGTACACCACGTTGCACCAGGAGGGAGCACAAGGTGAGATACAGTACCAGTCAAAAGTTTTAGAACACCTACTCATTCAAGAAGTTTTCCTTATTTTTTTTACTATTTCCTACATTATAGAATAATACTGAAGACATCAAAACTATGAAAGAACACATATGGAATCATGTAGTAACCAAGTTTTAAATTAATCAAAAATATATTTTTCAAAGTAGCCACCGTTTACCTTGATGACAACTTTACACACTTTTGGCATTCTCTCAACCAGCTTCACGAGGTAGTCACCTGGAATGCATTTCAATGATCAGGTATACCTTGTTAATTTGTGGATTTTTTTACCTTAACCTCTCTAGGGTACGTGGGACGCTAGCGTCCCATCTGGCCAACATCCAGTGAGGTTGCAGAGCGCCAAATTCAATGACAGAAATGCTCATTATAAAAATTCAGAAAACAAAAGATTAAAGATTAACTTCTTGTTAAACCAACCACAGTGTCATATTTATAAAATGCTTTTCGGCGAAAGCATACCTAGCCCAGAACATACCTAGCCCAGAACATAGCCCAGTTGACAAATGATTACAAACAGTAACCAGCCAAGCAGAAGCGTTACAAAACTCAGAAATAGAGAGAAAATTAATCCCTTACCTTTGATGATCTTCATATGGTGGCACTCAGAAGACATTCATTTACTCAATAAATGTTCCTTTTGTTCGATGAAGTCTCTTTATATCCAACCTGGAGTTGGAGACTGGTGGGGAGTGGAGTTGGAGACTGGTGGGGAGTGGAGTTGGAGACGGGTGGGGAGTGGAGTTGGAGACGGGTGGGGAGTGGAGTTGGAGACTGGTGGGGAGTGGAGTTGGAGACGGGTGGGGAGTGGAGTTGGAGACTGGTGGTGGGGAGTGGAGTTGGAGACGGGTGGGGACTGGTGGGGAGTTTGAGACGGGTGGGAGTGGAGTTGGAGACGGGTGGGGAGTGGAGTTGGAGACGGGTGGGGAGTGGAGTTGGAGACGGGTGGGGAGTGGAGTTGGAGACGGGTGGGGAGTGGAGTTGGAGACGGGTGGGGAGTGGAGTTGGAGACTGGTGGGAGTGGAGTTGGAGACTGGTGGGAGTGGAGTTGGAGACTGGTGGGAGTGGAGTTGGAGACTGGTGGGAGTGGAGTTGGAGACTGGTGGGAGTGGAGTTGGAGACTGGTGGGAGTGGAGTTGGAGACTGGTGGGAGTGGAGTTGGAGACGGGTGGGAGTGGAGTTGGAGACGGTCAAAGAATAAAAGTATTTTTAAAAGTTTTTAAAAAACATAACAAAAATTTGAATGACAGTGAGGGGCAGTGTTACAGCTAATGCTGGTTTGTCTGAGGCTGATGCCGTGCAGGTGTTTGTACACATACACACACTCTCATTCAAATGCACATACGCGGAAACACAGACGGTAAATAGTGCCATAGATGCACTGAAACATGTTCAGATGGCCTTGATGTTATGATTTTAGATGGCCTTGATGTTTTTAGGGTTTTTGCATTGTTTTCTGTTTCCCTTTGTCTTTCTCTTTTGTTCATTTTGTTGGTTGGTGCATTGGGGGGTGGAACTATTATTTATTATTATTTTCTCAGGGGGTGGGGGGGGTCTTGGATGGTTGAGGGGAGATCTGTCGACGTGACCTTGAGCAGGGTGTTGACCCTGGTTACTTCTGTGTGTCGCTATGGAGACGTGACCTTGAGCAGGGCGTTGACCCCCTGTCGCTATGGAGACGTGACCTTCAGGGCGTTGACCCTGGTGACCCCGCTATGGAGACGTGACCTTGAGCAGGGCGTTGACCCTGGTTACTTCTGTGTGTCGCTATGGAGACGTGACCTTGAGCAGGGCGTTGACCCTGGTTACTTCTGTGTGTCGCTATGGAGACGTGACCTTGAGCAGGCGTTGACGTGACCTTGAGCAGGGCGTTGACCAGGTTACTGGTTACTTCTTCTGTGTGTCGCTATGGAGACGTGACCTTGAGCAGGGCTGACCCTGGAGCAGGGTGTTGACCCTGGTTACTTCTGTGTGTCGCTATGGAGACGTGTGAGCAGGCGTTGACCCTGACTTCTGTGTGTCGCATGGAGACGTGACGTTGAGGGCCCTGGTTACTTCTGTGGAGACGTGTGAGCGCTGACCCTGGTTAGCTATGGAGACGTGACCTTGAGCAGGGCGTTGACCCTGGTTACTTCTGTGTGTCGCTATGGAGACGTGACCTTGAGCAGGGCGTTGACCCTGGTTACTTCTGTGTGTCGCTCTGGAGACGTGACCTTGAACAGCCCTGTTTGAATGGTTACTCTGGCGAGCCCTGTTTGAATGGTTACTCTGGCGAGCCCTGTTTGAATGGTTACTCTGGCGAGCCCTGTTTGAATGGTTACTCTGGCGAGCCCTGTTTGAATGGTTACTCTGGCGAGCCCTGTTTGAATGGTTATGGTTCTGGCGAGCCCTGTTTGAATGGTTACTCTGGCGAGCCCTGTTTGAATGGTTACTCTGGCGAGCCCTGTTTGAATGGTTACTCTGGCGAGCCCTGTTTGAATGGTTACTCTGGCGAGCCCTGTTTGAATGGTTACTCTGGCGAGCCCTGTTTGAATGGTTACTCTGGCGAGCCCTGTTTGAATGGTTACTCTGGCGAGCCCTGTTTGAATGGTTACTCTGGCGAGCCCTGTTTGAATGGTTACTCTGGCGAGCCCTGTTTGAATGGTTACTCTGGCGAGCCCTGTTTGAATGGTTACTCTGGCGAGCCCTGTTTGAATGGTTACTCTGGCGAGCCCTAGCATGGCTATCATACAGTAAGAGTCTAGGGCTGTCTGTTATAGCACACTGTTGTCAAATATAATGTTTACTGTTGATGTGTAGCATTCAGTCTAATAGCTGGGTACTGTTGATGTGTAGCATTCAGTCTGATAGCTGGGTACTGTTGATGTGTAGCATTCAGTCTAATAGCTGGGTACTGTTGATGTGTAGCATTCAGTCTGATAGCTGGGTACTGTTGATGTGTAGCATTCAGTCTAATAGCTGGGTACTGTTGATGTGTAGCATTCAGTCTAATAGCTGGGTACTGTTGATGTGTAGCATTCAGTCTAATAGCTGGGTACTGTTGATGTGTAGCATTCAGTCTAATAGCTGGGTACTGTTGATGTGTAGCATTCAGTCTAATAGCTGGGTACTGTTGATGTGTAGCATTCAGTCTAATAGCTGGGTACTGTTGATGTGTAGCATTCAGTCTAATAGCTGGGTACTGTTGATGTGTAGCATTCAGTCTGATAGCTGGGTACTGTTGATGTGTAGCATTCAGTCTGATAGCTGGGTACTGTTGATGTGTAGCATTCAGTCTGTTGATAGCATTGAGTACTGTTGATGTGTAGCATTCAGTCTAATAGCTGGGTACTGTTGATGTGTAGCATTCAGTCTGATAGCTGGGTACTGTTGATGTGTAGCATTCAGTCTAATAGCTGGGTACTGTTGATGTGTAGCATTCAGTCTGATAGCTGAGTACTGTTGATGTGTAGCATTCAGTCTGATAGCTGAGTACTGTTGATGTGTAGCATTCAGTCTAATAGCTGGGTACTGTTGATGTGTAGCATTCAGTCTAATAGCTGGGTACTGTTGATGTGTAGCATTCAGTCTAATAGCTGGGTACTGTTGATGTGTAGCATTCAGTCTAATAGCTGGGTACTGTTGATGTGTAGCATTCAGTCTAATAGCTGGGTACTGTTGATGTGTAGCATTCAGTCTAATAGCTGGGTACTGTTGATGTGTAACATTCAGTCTAATAGCTGGGTACTGTTGATGTGTAGCATTCAGTCTGATAGCTGGAGTACTGTTGATTTGTAGCGTTCAGTCTGATAGCTGGGTACTGTTGGAATTACTTTTCATCAGACTTCCTGCCACTGAAGATGTTTCTCTCTCCACAGCAGTCTGTTTCCTGTATATGTTGGCTGTTTGGGGCCCAACACAACACAACCAATGCTACACAGCCTCTTCAGCAGGTAGGAACATTCTCCTGTCTCCACCTCCTCTCCTGTCTCCTCCTCCTCTCATGTCTCCACCTCCTCTCCTGTCCTGTCTCCACCTCCTCTCATGTCTCCACCTCCTCTCCTGTCCTGTCTCCTCCTCCTCTCATGTCTCCACCTCCTCTCCTGTCCTGTCTCCACCTCCTCTCCTGTCTCCTCCTCCTCTCATGTCTCCACCTCCTCTCATGTCTCCACCTCCTCTCCTGTCCTGTCTCCACCTCCTCTCCTGTCTCCTCCTCCTCTCATGTCTCCACCTCCTCTCCTGTCCTGTCTCCACCTCCTCTCCTGTCCTGTCTCCACGTCCTGTCTCCACCTCCTGTCCTCTCCTGTCTCCACCTCCTGTCCTCTCCTGTCTCCTCCTCCTCTCATGTCTCCTCCTCCTGTCCTCTCCTGTCTCCTCCTCCTGTCCTGTCTTCATCCTCCTGTCCTGTCTCCTCCTCCTCTCATGTCTCCACCTCCTGTCCTCTCATGTCTCCACCTCCTGTCCTCTCCTGTCTCCTCCTCCTCTCCTGTCTCCACCTCCTCTCCTGTCTCCACCACCTGGCCTGTCTCCTCCTCCTCTCCTGTCTCCTCCTCCTCTCCTGTCTCCACCTCCTCTCCTGTCTCCACCACCTGGCCTGTCTCCTCCTCCTGTTCTTCTCTTGTTCCTCTTTCTTCCACCTCCTTCCCTTTCTCTAGCAGCACATAACCATCCTGTTCAGCTGAGGCAACACGTCTTGGCCCTGGATTCTATATATATATATATATATATATACTGTAACATAAGACAGTACGATGACTAGAAGACTGTTAATGGGTTGTAAATTGTCTCTCTGTCAGTGCTGGGACGATCCACAGTATCAAAATCTTGCGCTCTTCCAACTGTGCATTTATCAACTACACCAACATGGACCACTGTGAGAGAGCCATCAGGACTCTAAATGTAAGTCTCTGCCTGTACCTCTCTGTCTGTACCTCTCTGCCTGTACCTCTCTGTCTGTACCTCTCTGCCTGTACCCCTCTGTCTGTACCTCTCTGCCTGTACCCCTCTGCCTGTACCCCTCTGCCTGTACCCCTCTGCCTGTACCCCTCTGCCTGTACCTCTCTGCCTGTACCTCTCTGCCTGTACCCCTCTGCCTCTACCTCTCTGCCCGTACCCCTCTGCCTGTACCTCTACACCACTTTTAAAATCGTAATAACAGGGTCACCCACTAAACGATGAGACTGGGTCACCCACTAAACGATGTGGTAGAGACTGGGTCACCCACTAAACGATGAGACTGGGTCACCCACTAAACGATGAGACTGGGTCACCCACTAAACGATGAGACTGGGTCACCCACTAAACGATGAGACTGGGTCACCCACTAAACGATGAGACTGGGTCACCCACTAAACGATGAGACTGGGTCACCCACTAAACGATGAGACTGGGTCACCCACTAAACGATGAGACTGGGTCACCCACTAAACGATGTGGTAGAGACTGGGTCACCCACTAAACGATGAGACTGGGTCACCCACTAAACGATGAGACTGGGTCACCCACTAAACGATGTGGTAGAGACTGGGTCACCCACTAAACGATGAGACTGGGTCACCCACTAAACGATGAGACTGGGTCACCCACTAAACGATGAGACTGGGTCACCCACTAAACGATGAGACTGGGTCTCCCACTAAACGATGTGGTAGAGACTGGGTCACCCACTAAACGATGAGACTGGGTCACCCACTAAACGATGAGACTGGGTCACCCACTAAACGATGTGGTAGAGACTGGGTCACCCACTAAACGATGTGGTAGAGACTGGGTCACCCACTAAACGATGAGACTGGGTCACCCACTAAACGATGAGACTGGGTCACCCACTAAACGATGAGACTGGGTCACCCACTAAACGATGAGACTGGGTCACCCACTAAACGATGAGACTGGGTCACCCACTAAACGATGAGACTGGGTCACCCACTAAACGATGAGACTGGGTCACCCACTAAACGATGAGACTGGGTCACCCACTAAACGATGAGACTGGGTCACCCACTAAACGATGAGACTGGGTCACCCACTAAACGATGAGACTGGGTCACCCACTAAACGATGTGGTAGAGACTGGGTCACCCACTAAACGATGAGACTGGTTCACCCACTAAACGATGTGGTAGAGACTGGGTCACCCACTAAACGATGAGACTGGGTCTCCCACTAAACGATGTGGTAGAGACTGGGTCAGCCACTAAACGATGAGACTGGGTCAGCCACTAAACGATGAGACTGGGTCAGCCACTAAACGATGAGACTGGGTCACCCACTAAACGATGTGGTAGAGACTGGGTCACCCACTAAACGATGAGACTGGGTCACCCACTAAACGATGTGGTGGAGACTGGGTCACCCACTAAACGATGAGACTGGGTCAGCCACTAAACGATGAGACTGGGTCAGCCACTAAACGATGAGACTGGGTCTCCCACTAAACGATGTGGTAGAGACTGGGTCAGCCACTAAACGATGAGACTGGGTCAGCCACTAAACGATGAGACTGGGTCAGCCACTAAACGATGAGACTGGGTCTCCCACTAAACGATGAGACTGGGTCTCCCACTAAACTATGTGGTAGAGACTGGGTCACCCACTAAACGATGAGACTGGGTCAGCCACTAAACGATGAGACTGGGTCTCCCACTAAACGATGAGACTGGGTCTCCCACTAAACGATGTGGTAGAGACTGGGTCACCCACTAAACGATGTGGTAGAGACTGGGTCACCCACTAAACGATGAGACTGGGTCACCCACTAAACGATGTGGTGGAGACTGGGTCACCCACTAAACGATGAGACTGGGTCAGCCACTAAACGATGAGACTGGGTCAGCCACTAAACGATGAGACTGGGTCTCCCACTAAACGATGTGGTAGAGACTGGGTCAGCCACTAAACGATGAGACTGGGTCAGCCACTAAACGATGAGACTGGGTCAGCCACTAAACGATGAGACTGGGTCTCCCACTAAACGATGAGACTGGGTCAGCCACTAAACGATGAGACTGGGTCTCCCACTAAACGATGAGACTGGGTCAGCCACTAAACGATGAGACTGGGTCTCCCACTAAACGATGAGACTGGGTCTCCCACTAAACGATGAGACTGGGTCACCCACTAAACGATGTGGTAGAGACTGGGTCACCCACTAAACGATGAGACTGGGTCACCCACTAAACGATGTGGTAGAGACTGGGTCACCCACTAAACGATGATACTGGATTTTTCTCTGGCGAGCTATCATTAGCTATTGCTGTTCATCGTTCTCAAAATGTGTCGCTGCTCCACCTTCATGATCTTTGCAGATTTTGTGCTGATAACAATCAAACCTGTTAGAAAATATCAGGACATCTGAGACTGCTCAAAGATGCCTGTTTCTGCCTGTTGTTACTGTCTGTAGCTGCCTGCTACTGTCTATTCGCTGTACGCCTGTTGCTGCCTGTTGATACCTGCTACTGTCTGTTGCTGTCTGTTACTGCCTGCTACTGTCGGTTACTGTCGGTTACTGTCGGTTGCTGTCGGTTACTGTCTGTTGCTGTCGGTTACTGCCTGATACTGTCGGTTGCTGTCTGTTGCTGTCGGTTGCTGTCGGTTGCTGTCTGTTGCTGTCGGTTGCTGTCTGTCTATGGCTGGACTCCTTTTACGGTCTGTTGCCGGCGTACATCTGCCAGTGTCTGTTACTGTCGGTCTGTCATATATATATACTAGAGGTCGACCGAATATGATTTTTCAACGCCGATACCGATTATTGGAGGACCAAAAAAGCCGATACCGATTAATCGTCCGATGTTTCTTTAAATATATATATATATTTTTTGTGGTAATAATGACAATTACAACAATACTGAATGAACACTTATTTTAACTTAATATGATACATCAATAAAAATGTATTTAGCCTCAAATAAATAATGAAACATGTTCAATTTGGTTTAAATAATGCAAAAACAAAGTGTTGGAGAAGTAAAAGTGCAATATGTGTCATGTAAGAAAGCTAACGTTTCAGTTCCTTGCTCAGAACATGAGAACATATGAAAGCTGGTGGTTCCTTTTAACATGAGACTTCAATATTCCAAGGTAAGAGGTTTAAGGTTGTAGTTAATATAGTATTTATAGGACTATTTCTCTCTCTACCATTTGTATTTCATATACCTTTGACTATTGGATGTTCTTATAGGCACTATAGTATTGCCAGTGTAACAGTATAGCTTCCGTCCCCCTCCTCGCCCATGCCTGGGCTCGAACCAGGAACACATCGACAACAGCCACTCTCGAAACAGCGTTACCCATCGCTCCACAAAAGCCGCGGCCCTTGCAGAGCAAGGGGAATAACTACTCCAAGTCTCAGAGCGAGTGACATTTGAAACACTATTAGCGCACACCCAGCTAACTAGCTAACCATTTCACATCGGTTACACCAGCCATTAGGCTGATAGGCTTGAAGTCATAAACAGCGCTGTGCTTGCAAAGAGCTGTTTGAATGAATGATTACGGGCCTGCTGCTGCTCAGTCAGACTGCTCTATCAAATCAGACTTAATTATAACATAATAACACACAGAAATACGAGCCTTTGGTCATTAATATGGTCGAATCCGGAAACTATCATTTAGAAAACAAAACGTTTATTATTTCAGTGAAATACGGAACCGTTCGGTATTTTATCTAACGGCTGGCATCCCTAAGTCTAAATATTCTTGTTACATTGCACAACCTCCAATGTTATGTCATAATTACATAAAATTCTGGAATATTAGTTCGCAATGAGACAGGCTGCCCAAACTGTTGCATATACCCTGACTCTGCATGTAAGGAACGCAAGAGAAATGACACAATTTCACCTGGTTAATATTGCCTGCTAACCTGGATTTATTTTAGCTAAATATGCAGGTTTAAAAAGATATACTTCTGTGTATTGATTTTAAGAAAGGCATTGAGGTTTATGGTTTAGGTACAGTCGTCCAACGATTCTGCTTTTTTCGCAAATGCGCTTTTGTTAAATCATCCCCCAGCGTTGCATCGATTATATGCAACACAGGACACGCTAGATAAACTAGTAATATCATCAACCCTGTGTAGTTATAACTAGTGATTATATGCAACACAGGACACGCTAGATAAACTAGTAATATCATCAACCCTGTGTAGTTATAACTAGTGATTATGATTGATTGTTTTTTATAAGATAAGTTTAATGCTAGCTAGCAACTTACCTTGGCTTCTACTGCATTCGCATAACAGGCATGCTCCTCGTGGAGTGCAATGAGAGGCAGGTGGTTAGAGCGTTGGACTAGTTAACTGTAAGGTTGCAAGATTGGATCCTCCGAGCCGACAAGGTGAAAATCTGTCGTTCGGCCCCTGATCAAGGCAGTTAACCCACCGTTCCTAGGCCGTCATTGAAAATTAGAATGTGTTCTTAACTGACTTGCCTAGTTAAATAAAGGTATAAGAAATAAATCGCCGCCCAAAAATACCGATTTCCGATTTGTTATGAAAACTTGAAATCGGACCCAATTAATCGGCCATTCCGATTAATCGGTCGACCTCTAATATATATATATATATATATTATTCTCTGTCATATATCAGCCTGTCAACACTAGATTTGCAGAGATAGGACACTGAGTCTCCAGCTGTTTAAAGTCTGTCTCTGTGTCTTGTCTGTCAGGGTGAGGTGTTGAACGGAGTGATGCTGGCTGTCCGTCACCCCGACAGAGTGATGCAGAAGAAACTGGGCTTGTCCCAATTAGCTTTCACCCTCACCAACGCACCGTGAGTAGAAAACACACACACCCAGCCTCTTGTTGTCGTGACGTGTCTATCATTCATGTGATGACGGCTATTTTATCACATCAATTAACTATGTTTAGTTATTATGGGATTAAATGAATCATGTAACAATTAACTCATTAATAACTTGGGGCACCACGGATAAAGTTTGTTTAATGAGTTACCGTTTCCCGAATGAACTCAAGAATCATTATCATACCAGTCATCTATTAATCATTATTACCTCACATCAGTCTCATTCTGAACGTCGCAAAATTATTGGATATCTGCACGAACCCTAGTCTAAATGATGATTCAGTGATACACAAATTGGCTTAAATACATAAACACACACGTTGAATTGATTACTAACATAATGCAATGAAAAGTCCCTAGTGGACTAACCCGGTATGATGGCTTGTTACACAATGGTAAGATAAAGAGAGAGGGAGAGACCAAATGGGCTGGTACATACATGTGGAAGCTATGCTCATGAAAAATGAATAGTTTGCACATGAACGACCGCTCATTCGAAAAGAAATGCAACACATATATTTCCACTTCTTTGCCGTTGTCATCTCTCTGTTGAAACCACTTGTCCGTCTCTGGAGAGTAGGTCGACATAAGTCTCTGGTTGTCCACTAGAGTTCACAATGTCCTCAGTTGTAGTAGGCTTCTTTGTCTCTTGAGTTCGTTAGACTGGATACGTCGGTGGTACGCCCTCGGTGGTTCTCAGCCGAGTTTACTAAAGTACTTAGACAGCTGCAGACTGAATGTTCCGATGTAGTCTATCTTCTTCACTCAAGAGTTTTGAGTCTTACCATTTTCTGTTCTGGTAGTTTTAAACCATTTCAATATGTAGCCACTGCTCCACACAGTCTGGTGTAAATTTCAGTCCTTTTATGCACTCTTTAAAAAGGGGGCGTTCCATCCTTTTGGCATAATGTCTGTGTTCACGTGGGTGTGGTTACTGACGGGGAAAAACTGTATTATGATAATAACAATTATCTCATTCTAGAAGGCTAAATTCACATTCTTTTCGCGTAGTTTCATATTTAATCGTATAAGTTTTACAACATTTAGATGTTGTTATATGACATCACAGCATGCTAAATGATATGACATAATTATTGTTTCCGTCCCCACCAACCATTTCCCACATTCTTTATGTTAGAAATATTGTTTCATTATCCACTTTTGGATGTTGGAGTTTTGGCGGTACGTTCTCTTCTCTACACACACATCAGATTCCTTTGTTCCGCAGGTCCAGAGAGAGTTTACGACCAGTCGTTAGTCATAAGACCCCCCCCCTCCTTCCTCTCTGGTGGGGGGGTTCTCTGTTTGATCCTCAACCAAGAAGGCAAGTCGTGACTGTATTTATATTGTGGAGGCCTAGCAGCAGTCCCATTTCTGACGCCTCAGCTTCTTCCCCGGCCAGTAATCTCTCTGCAATAATGGTCAGACATGGCGTGTAAATGTAAAGTGAGAGCTTTTCTGAGAGAACTTCTGACAACATTCCCCAGGACAATCTGTGGGGGGGGGGGTTGGCATCCGACGCGGTCAGAGCTCCAAAATCTGATTCACATAGAGACTCATACAAAGTCTGAACTCATCATGAGGGGGCCACATTTGGAGCAAAACATTTTAGCAGCCCACCTCTTGACAGTGGAGGGATTATTATTTTATATTTTACCATGGGGTGGAGAGAAGATTCAGCATTTTACCATGGGGTGGAGAGAAGATTCAGCATTTTACCATGGGGTGGAGAGAAGATTCAGCATTTTACCATGGGGTGGAGAGAAGATTCAGCATTTTACCATGGGGTGGAGAGAAGATTCAGCATTTTACCATGGGGTGGAGAGAAGATTCAGCATTTTACCATGGGGTGGAGAGAAGATTCAGCATTTTACCATGGGGTGGAGAGAAGATTCAGCATTTTACCATGGGGTGGAGAGAAGATTCAGCATTTTACCATGGGGTGGAGAGAAGATTCAGCATTTTACCAAATGTCATGCAATTCTATACATTTTGACTTTAAGAGGAAATGTTTGCAGTTTTTAGTGATGTGACTATCAAAATCAATGAGGGCCCTCCGGTCGGTAGTTCGACCATGCTTAGATAGCCGGCTAGGCTAATTTACCAATCTGAAACCATGTTAGCTGACATGGCTAAATGACTGCTTGTCAGCCATAACAAGAGGAACTGCTGATGCACAACAACATTTCAAAATTGCACCTTGTGTATTTTACTATTCTAACGGATCCCCCTGAGTTTCTAAAAACCCGATGTTTATTTCTAAAGCACTTTTTACATCAGCAGCTGTCACTAGGTAACATTTCAGTCTGTGTATTCTGAAAGCTCTTGTCCGTGTGTTACAGAGAGAAGAGTCAGGAGTGTTACTTCTGGAGAACCACAGGCTGTGTCCGACACAATACCTGCATCTTCAGACACGTGCCCCAACACAAGGGCATCGACAGGGACAAGGTCAACAAGTGAACACCAGACAACCACACACCAATAACCTGGTCCTGGAAGCTGGATCAGAGGTCCCCCCCCCAGGCTTACTTTTCAAATATGCTTTTTATAAAATTAAAAGGTTATATAAGTAGACTTAAAATTCGATAAGCTATAATTGACTCAACAACCAATAAACACATTTTTTTTTTTTATCAACTAGGAAATGTAGTTATATGTCGCTGTTGTTTTTCAAAGTTAGCTGGCTAATTTGCTAATCCTGTTTTTTTTTATGGACCGCTGGGAAAGAATCACGGCTTCTACTGACATGTTCTCTGTACTGACATGTTCCCTGTTCTCTGTACTGACATGTTCTCTGTACTGACATGTTCCCTGTACTCTGTACTGACATGTTCCCTGTACTGACATGTTCCCTGTACTGACATGTTCCCGACATGTTCCCTGTACTGACATGTTCCCGACATGTTCCCTGTACTGACATGTTCCCTGTGCTGACATGTTCCCTGTACTGACATGTTCCCTGTGCTGACATGTTCCCTGTACTGACGTGTTCCCTGTACTGACATGTTCCCTGTACTGACATGTTCCCTGCTATGTTCTCATTCACTCTATATTGGAGAAAAGCCTTGATATACAGTGCCTTGCGAAAGTATTCGGCCCCCTTGAACTTTGCGACCTTTTGCCACATTTCAGGCTTCAAACATAAAGATATAAAACTGTATATTTTTGTGAAGAATCAACAACAAGTGGGACACAATCATGAAGTGGAACGACATTTATTGGATATTTCAAACTTTTTTAACAAATCAAAAACTGAAAAATTGGGCGTGCAAAATTATTCAGCCCCTTTACTTTCAGTGCAGCAAACTCTCTCCAGAAGTTCAGTGAGGATCTCTGAAGGATCCAATGTTGACCTAAATGACTAATGATGATAAATACAATCCACCTGTGTGTAATCAAGTCTCCGTATAAATGCACCTGCACTGTGATAGTCTCAGAGGTCCGTTAAAAGCGCAGAGAGCATCATGAATAATTTTGCACGCCCAATTTTTCAGTTTTTGATTTGTTAAAAAAGTTTGAAATATCCAATAAATGTCGTTCCACTTCATGATTGTGTCCCACTTGTTGTTGATTCTTCACAAAAAAATACAGTTTTATATCTTTATGTTTGAAGCCTGAAATGTGGCAAAAGGTCGCAAAGTTCAAGGGGGCCGAATACTTTCGCAAGGCACTGTATTGATTGCCTGTTGCCTGTATGGATGCTATTGTCAAACGACATGTCTCTCTCTCCACGACATAAGTCCTCATCAGGACCACACAGGGAGTTATGTAGATATTCATTATGGAAGACGGAGAAGTTTGTTTTTCTTATTCTTTTGTTTTTCCACACGTTAGATTTCCATCCAGTTGGTGACAGGATTTTCATGCGAAGATTCTAAAATCTGCACAAAAACAAAACACGCATTTTCCCACCAGAGATGTGTTTCCATCAAATTGACTAGTTGTAGATAACGGGCTGTGTTTCCATCAAATTGACTAGTTGTAGATAACGGGCTGTGTTTCCATCAAATTGACTAGTTGTAGATAACGGGCTGTGTTTCCATCAAATTGACTAGTTGTAGATAACGGGCTGTGTTTCCATCAAATTGACTAGTTGTAGATAACGGGCTGTGTTTCCATCAAATTGACTAGTTGTAGATAACGGGCTGTGTTTCCATCAAATTGACTAGTTGTAGATAACGGGCTGTGTTTCCATCAAATTGACTAGTTGTAGATAACGGGCTGTGTTTCCATCAAATTGACTAGTTGTAGATAACGGGCTGTGTTTCCATCAAATTGACTAGTTGTAGATAACGGGCTGTGTTTCCATCAAATTGACTAGTTGTAGATAACGGGCTGTGTTTCCATCAAATTGACTAGTTGTAGATAACGGGCTGTGTTTCCATCAAATTGACTAGTTGTAGATAACGGGCTGTGTTTCCATCAAATTGACTAGTTGTAGATAACGGGCTGTTTCCGTCAAATTGACTAGTTGTAGATAACGGGCTGTGTTTCCGTCAAATTGACTAGTTGTAGATAACGGGCTGTGTTTCCATCAAATTGACTAGTTGTAGATAACGGGCTGTGTTTCCATCAAATTGACTAGTTGTAGATAACGGGCTGTGTTTCCATCAAATTGACTAGTTGTAGATAACGGGCTGTTTCCATCAAATTGACTAGTTGTAGATAACGGGCTGTTTCCATCAAATTGACTAGTTGTAGATAACGGGCTGTTTCCATCAAATTGACTAGTTGTAGATAACGGGCTGTTTCCATCAAATTGACTAGTTGTAGATAACGGGCTGTGTTTCCATCAAATTGACTAGTTGTAGATAACGGGCTGTGTTTCCATCAAATTGACTAGTTGTAGATAACGGGCTGTTTCCGTCAAATTGACTAGTTGTAGATAACGGGCTGTTTCCGTCAAATTGACTAGTTGTAGATAACGGGCTGTGTTTCCATCAAATTGACTAGTTGTAGATAACGGGCTGTTTCCATCAAATTGACTAGTTGTAGATAACGGGCTGTTTCCATCAAATTGACTAGTTGTAGATAACGGGCTGTGTTTCCATCAAATTGACTAGTTGTAGATAACGGGCTGTGTTTCCATCAAATTGACTAGTTGTAGATAACGGGCTGTGTTTCCATCAAATTGACTAGTTGTAGATAACGGGCTGTTTCCATCAAATTGACTAGTTGTAGATAACGGGCTGTGTTTCCATCAAATTGACTAGTTGTAGATAAAAAACTTTTTTGCGTTTTGACGTTTTTTTTTTCCATAAAGGTTTTGGTTATAAAGTGTGTACCCCCTCTGGTATTGATACGTTGGTTCTAGCCAACAGCTGGCAGTGTGCAGATACAGGGCCGCTGGCTGGAACGCACCTATAGCCTACATGAGATGTGTTATTATTATGGACAAAAGAGAATCATTGTATTTGTCAAACGGCTGCCAAGCATCGATCATCATGTCGGCAGAATAAGACCCTCGATATTTATTGGAAAGGAGCATCAAGCTCATCACCGTGGACATATTCATCACACTGAAATTCATAACTTATTTTATTAGTTTACTAAACTGTATGCGTTTCCATTGAGTCCTAGTGGGAGGACCACACAACTGTGACTCCAAGTTAACTTAGAAATTATGGTTATTATATCAATATTTGCTTCATGAAGTCCGGCTGGTTTCATGTTTCGCCGACATTTGGAAAGTTTCCCGGAAAATGTTTGTTTGCATCGGACCTGTTGTGACTTGGTTTAAACGACGTGTACTTTACACTCGGGAAAAGATTGGATGGAAACCTTGTTACACATATGGATGAAACAACAGGTTTGTTGGTTTAAACGACGTGTACTTTACACTCGGGAAAAGATTGGATGGAAACCTTGTTGAATCAAGAGGTTTCCTTGATGTACTGTTATCAGGAATGGCCTTTTGGTGTTTTTTCATTAGTTCAACGTGTTAAAGAATTTGAGAAGAGCGTTGTTAAATGGTGTTGTGTTTATAGTGTCCGTTTTCACATCAAAGTGCATCACTTTTATTTTAAAGAAGTGTATTAATGTATAATCAAGAGAATAAGCCAAAGGTAGAACTGGATGGGCGATGGGAACACAACTAAACTAGCTGAACGCCATATAATACACAGTGATTTAGACCAGGTATGTCTGTTTTTCATTTTTCTGTTGAGACATGTCATTTTCAATACCGCTAGTACTGCTATCGTCCACCAGATGGCAATGTTTAGCGGTTTAACCTCGGTCTCCTGTTCTACCATGGCTACCTGCAAAATAGGTTTTCTGAACACTTAATTTGCTATCTGTTGACCTGACTTTACCTACTTTGATCTGAAAAGGCATAATGTCATTGCTTGACTTGTTTCTGTGTTTCAAATCGTTTGGTTAACAGACACATTCCATGAATCATTAAAATGATCTTTCAGATTATACTTTCGGATTTATTTTGTGTTTAATTAGTGGTGTAATATGAACACGTTACCGTTTTCACACTGACATGTAAGAAATATACATTTCAGTTCAGACCTCATGTCTAATTACTCAGTCATGACTAATCCTCTCCTCTTCTTAAACACGGCTCCCTGGTTGGAGTAGATATATAGTATATGTAGATATCAGCTCACAGATTTCCTCAGCTGTAATGCCGCAGGTTCTGTGTTACTGTGTGTGTGTGTGTGTGTGGGGGGGTTCTGTGTTAGTGTTAGTGTGTGGGGGGGGTTCTGTGTTACTGTAAGGTGGGGGTTCTGTGTTACTGTGGGGGGGTTCTGTGTTACTGTGTGTGTGTGTGGGGGGGGTTCTGTGTTAGTGTGTGGGGGGGGTTCTGTGTTACTGTAAGGTGGGGGGTTCTGTGTTACTGTGGGGGGTTCTGTGTTACTGTGTGTGTGTGTGGGGGGGGTTCTGTGTTAGTGTGTGGGGGGGGGGTTCTGTGTTACTGTAAGGTGGCGGGGTTCTGTGTTACTGTGTGTGTGTGGTTCTGTGTTAGTGTGTGGGGGGGGTTCTGTGTTACTGTAAGGTGGGGGGTTCTGTGTTACTGTGTGTGTGTGTGGGGGGGGGTTCTGTGTTAGTGTGTGGGGGGGGTTCTGTGTTAGTGTGTGGGGGGGGGTTCTGTGTTAGTGTGGGGGGGGTTCTGTGTTAGTGTGTGGGGGGGTTCTGTGTTACTGTAAGGTGGGGGGGTTCTGTTATGAAATATTAATATTAGTGGGTATGATTGACAGAAGACAAGACCTCCCAACTGAAATAGGTGTCTATAGTGTCAAATCAAATTTTATTTGATGTGTGTGTGTGTGTGTGTCTCTACAGTGTGTGTGTGAGCTGTTGGTGACTACTGTGTGCTACAGGTCACAGCTATAGACTGGTGGCGAGTTGAAAGGTCGCAGGTTAATACCTGGGGCAAATTGAAGACTGCATTCCTCTGGTCATCTCTCTCTGAAGACTGAGGGGACGGGGCGAAGAGGATTCAAGGCCAAAAAGAGCATCCAAGACTTTGCTTGCTGGAAGCCTGGTCCCGCTGAAAAAGGAAATGGGCAATCACATACTTGGAAATTGTAACCCGAAATAGTCCAGCAGTCTCAGAAGGGCAGCCCACACAGTTGATGAGCTGGTGCGGCTTGGGACTGACTTGTCAGGCAGGCCAGACCACCCACTAGAACTGGGTGAATGCCGTCTCAGGCAGGCCAGACCACCCACTAGAACTGGGTGAATGCCGTCTCAGGCAGGCCAGACCACCCACTAGAACTGGGTGAATGCCGTCTCAGGCAGGCCAGACCACCCACTAGAACTGGGTGAATGCCGTCTCAGGCAGGCCAGACCACCCACTAGAACTGGGTGAATGCCGTCTCAGGCAGGCCAGACCACCCACTAGAACTGGGTGAATGCCGTCTCAGGCAGGCCAGACCACCCACTAGAACTGGGTGAATGCCGTCTCAGGCAGGCCAGACCACCCACTAGAACTGGGTAAATGCCATCTCAGGCAGGCCAGACCACCCACTAGAACTGGGTAAATGCCGTCTCAGGCAGGCCAGACCACCCACTAGAACTGGGTAAATGCCATCTCAGGCAGGCCAGACCACCCACTAGAACTGGGTAAATGCCGTCTCAGGCAGGCCAGACCACCCACTAGAACTGGGTAAATGCAGTCTCAGGCAGGCCAGACCACCCACTAGAACTGGGTAAATGCAGTCTCAGGCAGGCCAGACCACCCACTAGAACTGGGTGAATGCCGTCTCAGGCAGGCCAGACCACCATTAGAGTTCACTACACCTCCGATTGCTGCCCAAAGAAATGCTTCACAGAGTTCAAGTAACAGACACATCTCAACATCAACTGTTCAGAGGAGACTGTGTGAATCAGGCCTTCATGTTCGCATTGCTGCAAAGAAACCACTACTAAAGAACTCCTTCAAGACTGTTGGAAAAGCATTCCAGGTAAAGCTGGTTGAGAGAATGCCAGTAGTGTGCAAAGCTGTCATCAAGGCAAAGGGTGGCTACTTTGAAAAAATGTAAAATATATTTGATTTGTTTAGCACCTTTTTTTGGTTACTACATGATTCCATAATATTGAATCATATAGTAACCATAGTTTTGATGTCTTCACTATTATTCTACAATGTAGAAAATAGTAAAAATAAAGAAAAACCCCTTGAATGAGTAGGTGTGTCCAAACTTTTGACAGAGCCAGTTAGCTACAGTACCAAAGTCAGAAACGAGGTCATACACACAACTTTCTGCCAGCAGTACAAGCCCATGTGCTGGAAACCAGCCGGACTCCCCCCAGTTCACTGCCGTGAGGGACCCGGATGAGATGCTGGTATCTGATGGGACCCTTCCCAAGAATCAAAAAGGGTGAACACTACCTGCTCGTCATTGTTGACTACGGTTCAAAGTGAGTTGAACGCTTCCCACTGCGGGATGCTAAGACTCCCAAGATAGTCAACATACTCAGGATATCTTCCTTCGAAGGGGTTCCCCATAGTTCCTCCTATATAAATTAGGGCCTCAGTTGACTTCGATGGGGTTCCCCATAGTTCCTCCTATATAAATTAGGGCCTCAGTTCACAAGTCAGTTGCTGAAAGAGCTCTGCAACCATTGGGGCTTGTTCAGAAACTTACCACCAGATACCATCCACAAACTAACTTGACGGTGAGGGTTAACCAGACCCTAAAGACGATGTTAGCCTCATGCGTCAAGGTGAATCACCAGAATTGAGATCTGTGGCTGGTAGAGTTCTGTCCTACCATGAGAGCACAGGCTTCTCTCCGGCCAAGGTCGCTCTGGGAAGAAAACTGAAGAGTCCTCCAGATCAGTGATTCCCAAACTTGTTATAGTCCCGTACCCCTTCAAACATTCAACCTCCAGCTGCGTACCCTCAGGGTCAGCCCACTCTTTCAAATGTTGTTTTTTTGACATTGTAAACATGCCACACACACACACACACTATACATTTATTAAACATAAGAATGAGTTTGAAGTGACAAAGAGCTCTTATAGGACCAGGGCACGAATAATAAAATAATAAAGCGTTCAATCCTTTATTTAGTCATCTTACATATAAAACCTTGTTTGTTCATCTAAAATGGTGAATAACTCACCACAGGTTAATGACCACAGGTTAATGAGAAGGGTGTGAATAACTCACCACAGGTTAATGACCACAGGTTAATGAGAAGGGTGTGAATAACTCACCACAGGTTAATGAGAAGGGTGTGAATAACTCACCACAGGTTAATGAGAAGGGTGTGAATAACTCACCACAGGTTAATGAGAAGGGTGTGAATAACTCACCAGAGGTTAAATGAGAAGGGTGTGAATAACTCACCACAGGTTAATGAGAAGGGTGTGAATAACTCACCACAGGTTAATGAGAAGGGTGTGAATAACTCACCACAGGTCAATGAGAAGGGTGTGAATAACTCACCACAGGTCAATGAGAAGGGTGTGAATAACTCACCACAGGTTAATGAGAAGGGTGTGAATAACTCACCACAGGTCAATGAGAAGGGTGTGAATAACTCACCACAGGTCAATGAGAAGGGTGTGAATAACTCACCACAGGTCAATGAGAAGGGTGTGAATAACTCACCACAGGTTAATGAGAAGGGTGTGAATAACTCACCACAGGTCAATGAGAAGGGTGTGAATAACTCACCACAGGTCAATGAGAAGGGTGTGAATAACTCACCACAGGTCAATGAGAAGGGTGTGAATAACTCACCACAGGTCAATGAGAAGTGTGAATAACTCACCACAGGTCAATGAGAAGGGTGTGAATAACTCACCACAGGTCAATGAGAAGGGTGTGAATAACTCACCACAGGTTAATGAGAAGGGTGTGAATAACTCACCACAGGTCAATGAGAAGGGTGTGAATAACTCACCACAGGTTAATGAGAAGGGTGTGAATAACTCACCACAGGTTAATGAGAAGGGTGTGAATAACTCACCACAGGTTAATGAGAAGGGTGTGAATAACTCACCACAGGTTAATGAGAAGGGTGTGAATAACTCACCACAGGTCAATGAGAAGGGTGTGCTTGAAAGGATACACATAACTCTGCAATGTTGGGTTGTATTGGCGAGAGTCTCTCAGTCTTAAATCCTTTTCCACACACAGTCTGTGCCTGTATTTAGTTTTCATGCCAGTGAGGGTTGAGAATCCACTCTCACATAGGTACGTGGTTGCAAAGGGCATCAGTGTCTTAACAGCACGATTTGCCAAGGCAGGATACTCTGAGCGCAGCCCTATCAGGAAATCTGGCAGTGGCTTCAGACAAGTGAAAATTATGGTCAGTATAGAACATTTAAGCTCGTCTCTCAATTTAAAAAAATCTGTCAATTTAACCTTTATTTAACTAGGCTAGTCAGTTAAGAACAAATTCTTATTTACAATGATGGCCTAGGAACAGTGGGTTAACTGCCTTGTTCAGGGGCAGAACAACATATTTTTACCTTGTCAGCTCGGGGATTTGATCTTGCAACCTTTCGGTTACTAGTCCAACACTCTAAGGGGGGTGGTGACCAAGAACCCGATGGTCACTGACAGAGTTCCTCTGTGGAGATGGGAGAACCATCCAGAAGGACAACCATCTCTGCAACACTCCACCAATCAGGCCTTTAAGGTAGAGTGGCCAGACGGAAGCCACTCCTCAGTAAAAGGCACACGCTGGGAGTTTGCCTAAAGGCACTGCTCTAATTTTGCTGGTAACCAAAATAATAGAAATAAGGAACCTCAGGGGTTTGTGATATATGGCCGATTTACCACGACTAAGGGCTGTGTCCAGGCACTCGGTGTTGCGTCGCGCCTAACATTTACATTACATTTCAGTCATTTAGCAGACGCCCTTATCCAGAGCGACTTACAGCACTTAGCCGTGGTATATTGGCCATTTACCACACCCCCTCAGGCCTTATTGCTTAATTATATGCTGGTACAAAATACATGTTCAACAGTGATTGTGAATGTGACCTTAGGATGTGTTTGCTATTTTAAAAAGCCTATTTCCTCTTTACAGAAGAGTTGTCATAGGAGCTGGGTGTAGTGGTGTGAAGTACTATACATATGGGTTGCAGTAAACATGGCTGCTGTCAGATGTATGAGCACAGCGTTTCATTTGTAATATTGGGAGGTCGTAAATAAACAGGTCATATTTTTGTTTGGATATGAAAAAAGACGTCTCTTAGGCAGGTCGTATTCCTTGTTGAATTATGGACGTTTTTAAATGTTGTCTTTAGAAGTCTAGAAGACGTCATATTGATGTCTAAAGAAATACCTCTTAAAAACCTTTCAAAAACAACCACAATCTGCCCGTCATACAACGACCTGTGCTGGGTTGTGTCTGATTAGGAGTTGGAGATATTTTCTCTCTCTGTGCCTCTTCCCCTCCCCAGTGGGTGCAGTATGTTAAGGATATGCTGCATCCTGCTGGTTGGATAGAATCGTGCTGATACAACAATGCAGCACCAAGTCGCCAACACATTGCATTTTCACACGGCTGCCTGCCAGGAACAGGGGTTTGTGGGATATGCTGCAGTGCTGCTCAGTGTCTGACCTATATGTAAGGTGTGTGCTCTGTATATATATATACACTGTAATTAACATACGATCTATACCCACAAACAACATATATATATATATATATATATATATATATATATATATAACCCCAGATCACTGGGAGACTTATTATTCTGGTTAAGAACATCTCTTTACTAGGTCACCTGTACTGTTATCTATAGTCTACACATTACATCACGCTGGATGGGTCACTATATCAGAGGAAGGCAGGAAGAAGCTCTTCTACTTCAGTAATAAAGAGGTCACCAAAGCCTACAAGACATGCTTTTGTTTGACCCGACGCTAGAATAATTCAATCACATTATATAAAAATATAAAACAATTTTACGCAATCATTTGCAGTTCAGTTATGTAATTTTATTCAGCAAGTTGCTGGCCCTTACAGGTATACCACGCATACAGTATAAGGTGCAGACTTGGGATAGTTTCAGATCTAGGATCAGTCGGTGTACATATGCACAGCAAAGAGCTTGAGATACCAGGCTGAGTTGTTCTTCAGTTGTTTAACTATTTACTTGTAGCTTGTAGGTTCAGACCAGTCTGAAATCCAGACGTGTTTTGTGCTACCATTCCACCCCTGGTACTCCGTGTCATATGACAAACATGTTTGGTATGACAAGGGGCGGCAAGGAGCGTAATGTTAGCACAAACAGACTGGTACCCAGGCTAGGTTCGGAAGGTCTTACAGAACAGAAAAGGGCTAACAGAAGATAACAGAGTTATTTCTCTAAGATCACAGGGAGAAACCAGTAACTAAGCTCTTAATAATGCAGTCTTTACATGACATTTCCTTACACACAGCTTGTCATTCATACGGCAAGAGACCGCTTGGCTTAGTATTTATGTTTCATGAACAACATGCCAAAACCAATTATTGTCTTATCTTCGCCTGACTGAAGCTTGTGGAAATTTGATAAGAGGATGGAAATATCACGAAAGAGTAACAGAGAAGGTCAATAAACTTTAAGGTTACTGTTTCACCGGTTACAGAACCAGGGGTGCTGATCAGTTCAGGATCAATATCCTGTTGATAGAGCTCCACATCAATATATTCCTAATCAATACGCCCACAACCGCTTTCTATCAGCATGAGAACAACACACAGATACAATCCAAGCATCCAAAGCTAAATTACATTTGAATAAAGTCCTCCTTTACAAACAACTGGCCAAATGTTTGCACAATGGGGGAGGGGATAGTCAAATGAAATACTGAGCCTGATGCTTGGATATTGTGGCGATGTAGCCCAGATCTGTTTCTGCTGGTGTGACAGAGACCATAAGCCGATGACATGGCAGCACAAACTGATCTGGGACCAGGCTAACGGAGATGGGGAACTCTAGCAGGAGGATATTGCTCACAGGCTGAGCTGTATGAGCTAATGCAGTGCAGCGTATCTCTGCAGTCTTCTGCCTGGCGGCCATTTTGTTGATGTATGATGTCACAACATCAGTGTGGAGAAGAAGGGGGACCTCTTCATCGTGGACCTCTTGTGTAGAACAAGGGCACATCTGTCTTCGGAAGGGTGACGTTCAGGACGCTTAGGGGGGTTTGTTCAAGATTAGGGTGGTACTAGATTAGGGTGGTACAGTGGGGATGAGTTATGGGGAGGAAGGTATGGGGTTTAGGTAAGGGTGGGGTAGTATGGGGTTTAGGTAAGGGTGGGGTAGTATGGGGTTTAGGTAAGGGTGGGGTAGTATGGGGTTTAGGTAAGGGTGGGGTAGTATGGGGTAGTATGGGGTTTAGGTAAGGGTGGGGTAGTAAGCTGTTTAGGTAAGGGTGGGGTAGTATGGGGTTTAGGTAAGGGTGGGGTAGTATGGGGTATAGGTAAAGGTGGGTTAGTATGGGGTATAGGTAAGGGTGGGGTAGTATGGGGTATAGGTAAGGGTGGGGTAGTATGGGGTTTAGGTAAGGGTGGGGTAGTATGGGGTTTAGGTAAGGGTGGGGTAGTATGGGGTATAGGTAAGGGTGGGGTAGTATGGGGTATAGGTAAGGGTGGGGTAGTATAGGGTTTAGGTCAGGGTGGGGTAGTAAGGGGTTTAGGTAAGGGTGGGGTAGTAAGATGTTTAGGTAATGGTGGGGTAGTATGGGGTTTAGGTAAGGGTGGGGTAGTATGGGGTATAGGTAAGGGTGGGGTAGTATGGGGTTTAGGTAAAGGTGGGGTAGTATGGGGTATAGGTAAGGGTGGGGTAGTATGGGGTTTCGGTAAGGGTGGGGTAGTATGGGGTATAGGTAAGGGTGGGGTAGTATGGTGTTTAGGTAAGGGTGGGGTAGTATGGGGTTTAGGTAAGGGTGGGGTAGTAAGGGGTTTAGGTAAGGGTGGGGTAGTATGGGGTTTAGGTAAGGGTGGGGTAGTATGGGGTTTAGGTAAGGGTGGGGTAGTAAGGGGTATAGGTAAGGGTGGGGTAGTATGGGGTTTAGGTAAGGGTGGGGTAGTATGGGGTATAGGTAAGGGTGGGGTTTAGGTAAGGGTGGGGTAGTATGGGGTTTAGGTAAGGGTGGGGTAGTATGGGGTTTAGGTAAGGGTGGGGTAGTATGGGGTTTAGGTAAGGGTGGGGTAGTATGGGGTTTAGGTAAGGGTGGGGTAGTAAGCTGTTTAGGTAAGGGTGGGGTAGTATGGGGTTTAGGTAAGGGTGGGGTAGTATGGGGTTTAGGTAAGGGTGGGGTAGTAAGGGGTATAGGTAAGGGTGGGGTAGTATGGGGTTTAGGTAAGGGTGGGGTAGTATGGGGTATAGGTAAGGGTGGGGTTTAGGTAAGGGTGGGGTAGTATGGGGTTTAGGTAAGGGTGGGGTAGTATGGGGTTTAGGTAAGGGTGGGGTAGTATGGGGTTTAGGTAAGGGTGGGGTAGTATGGGGTTTAGGTAAGGGTGGGGTTGTAAGCTGTTTAGGTAAGGGTGGGGTAGTATGGGGTTTAGGTAAGGGTGGGGTTTAGGTAAGGGTGGGGTAGTAAGGGGTATAGGTAAGGGTGGGGTAGTATGGGGTTTAGGTAAGGGTGGGGTAGTATGGGGTATAGGTAAGGGTGGGGTTTAGGTAAGGGTGGGGTAGTATGGGGTTTAGGTAAGGGTGGAAGGAGGACCAATGGTAGGGCTATAAGACTAAAGAGTATGGTTTAGGTTAGGGTATAGGCTATTGAGATATTGGGGTTCGGGGTTATTGGGGTTCAGTGTGAAGAGGATTTAGTTCAGGGCAGAGAAGGTCAGCCTGAACTCTTCTCCCTCCAGCAGTTTCCTGTGAAGAAAATATATATTAAAGTGTTGGTCGTATCAATGTGTTGGTCGTATCATTGTGTTGGTCGTATCATTGTGTTGGTCGTATCAATGTGTTGGTCGTATCAATGTGTTGGTCGTATCATTGTGTTGGTCGTATCAATGTGTTGGTCGTATCATTGTGTTGGTCGTATCATTGTGTTGGTCGTATCAATGTGTTGGTCATATCAATGTGTTGGTCGTATCATTGTGTTGGTCGTATCAATATGTTGGTCGTATCATTGTGTTGGTCGTATCATTGTGTTGGTCGTATCATTGTGTTGGTCGTATCATTGTGTTGGTCGTATCATTGTGTTGGTCGTATCATTGTGTTGGTCGTATCATTGTGTTGGTCGTATCATTGTGTTGGTCGTATCATTGTGTTGGTCGTATCATTGTGTTGGTCGTATCAATGTGTTGGTCGTATCATTGTGTTGGTCGTATCAATGTGTTGGCCGTATCATTGTGTTGGTCGTATCAATGTGTTGGTCGTATCAATGTGTTGGTCGTATCAATGTGTTGGTCGTATCATTGTGTTGGTCGTATCATTGTGTTGGTCGTATCATTGTGTTGGTCGTATCATTGTGTTGGTCGTATCATTGTGTTGGTCGTATCAATGTGTTGGTCATATCAATGTGTTGGTCGTATCATTGTGTTGGTCGTATCAATATGTTGGTCGTATCATTGTGTTGGTCATATCAATGTGTTGGTCGTATCATTGTGTTGGTCGTATCAATATGTTGGTCGTATCATTGTGTTGGTCGTATCAATGTGTTGGTCGTATCAATATGTTGGTCGTATCATTGTGTTGGTCGTATCATTGTGTTGGTCGTATCATTGTGTTGGTCGTATCATTGTGTTGGTCGTATCATTGTGTTGGTCGTATCATTGTGTTGGTCGTATCATTGTGTTGGTCGTATCATTGTGTTGGTCGTATCATTGTGTTGGTCGTATCATTGTGTTGGCCGTATCATTGTGTTGGCCGTATCAATGTGTTGGTCGTATCATTGTGTTGGTCGTATCAATGTGTTGGTCGTATCATTGTGTTGGTCGTATCTTTGTGTTGGTCGTATCATTGTGTTGGTCGTATCATTGTGTTGGTCGTATCATTGTGTTGGCCGTATCAATGTGTTGGTCGTATCATTGTGTTGGTCGTATCAATGTGTTGGCCGTATCAATGTGTTGGTCGTATCATTGTGTTGGTCGTATCATTGTGTTGGTCGTATCATTGTGTTGGTCGTATCATTGTGTTGGTCGTATCAATGTGTTGGTCGTATCAATGTGTTGGTCGTATCATTGTGTTGGTCGTATCAATGTGTTGGTCGTATCATTGTGTTGGTCGTATCATTGTGTTGGTCGTATCATTGTGTTGGTCGTATCAATGTGTTGGTCGTATCAATGTGTTGGTCATATCATTGTGTTGGTCGTATCAATGTGTTGGTCGTATCATTGTGTTGGTCGTATCATTGTGTTGGTCTCATCAATGTGTTGGTCGTATCAATGTGTTGGTCGTATCAATGTGTTGGTCGTATCAATGTGTTGGTCGTATCAATGTGTTGGTCGTATCATTGTGTTGGTCGTATCATTGTGTTGGTCGTATCAATGTGTTGGTCGTATCATTGTGTTGGTCGTATCATTGTGTTGGTCGTATCAATGTGTTGGTCGTATCAATGTGTTGGTCGTATCAATGTGTTGGTCGTATCATTGTGTTGGTCGTATCATTGTGTTGGTCGTATCAATGTGTTGGTCGTATCATTGTGTTGGTCGTATCATTGTGTTGGTCGTATCAATGTGTTGGTCGTATCAATGTGTTGGTCGTATCAATGTGTTGGTCGTATCATTGTGTTGGTCGTATCAATGTGTTGGTCGTATCATTGTGTTGGTCGTATCATTGTGTTGGCCGTATCAAACACAAGTTGTTGTAGATCCAGGTTGACATGTTTGACAGTAAAGCATTTCGTTGTGTTGTATATTTCTTGCTGCATACTGTGCGTATGACAAATTAACCTTGATGTAATTTGATAGTGGCTGAGAGTGGCTGAGAGTGGCTGACCAAGGTTAAGGTTACCTGTATGCCGCGATCTCAATGTCCAGAGCCATTTTAACATTGAGAAGGTCCTGGTACTCTCTGAGGTAGCGAGACATCTCCTGCTTTGCCTCGTTGATGTCGCACTCCAGATTGTTTATCCTCACCTGAAACAAACAGACCGTTTATCCTCACCTGAAACAACAGACCATTTATCCTCAACTGAAACAACAGACCATTTATCCTCACCTGAAACAACAGACCATTTATCCTCACCTGAAACAACAGACCATTTATCCTCACCTGAAACAACAGACCATTTATCCTGAAACAACAGACCATTTATCCTGAAACAACAGACCATTTATCCTGAAACAACAGACCATTTATCCTGAAACAAACAGACCATTTATCCTCACCTGAAACAACAGACCATTTATCCTCACCTGAAACAACAGACCATTTATCCTCACCTGAAACAACAGACCATTTATCCTGAAACAACAGACCATTTATCCTGAAACAACAGACCATTTATCCTGAAACAACAGACCATTTATCCTCACCTGAAACAACAGACCATTTATCCTGAAACAGACCATTTATCCTGAAACAACAGACCATTTATCCTGAAACAGACCATTTATCCTGAAACAACAGACCATTTATCCTGAAACAACAGACCATTTATCCTCACCTGAAACAACAGACCATTTATCCTGAAACAACAGACCATTTATCCTCACCTGAAACAACAGACCATTTATCCTCACCTGAAACAACAGACCATTTATCCTCACCTGAAACAACAGACCATTTATCCTCACCTGAAACAACAGACCATTTATCCTGAAACAACAGACCATTTATCCTGAAACAACAGACCATTTATCCTCACCTGAAACAATATCACTTTGAAAAAAAAATCAGGTCCATGAAACAGCAAGGGCCTGTGTTCCAAATGACACCCTAACTGTTCCCTATGTAATACATTACCCTGGACCAGAGCCCTGTGTAGTACACTACATGGGAAATGAGGTGGTATTGAGATGCAGCCCAGGTCTCAGACCAGATCTTTATTATTCTAAATATAGAAACAGTGGAAGGACATATTCAGCTGAATAACAGCTTTGGTGTGACCTTCCTCTGTCATTTTGTCTCCTTATGGAGGTGTCCATGAATACTGACAAACCTTGGAGACCTTCACCTCTACACAATGACCACGACGACTCCCTGCACAGACTGATCTATTACTACTGAGGAGAGAGAGGAGGAGGTGGAGAGGAGTGGAGTGGATAGGTGGGGGAGGAGGAGAAGTGGGGGGGGGGTGTGGAGGAGATGTGGGGGGGGGGAGAGAGAGAGGAGCAGGTGGGGAGGAGTGGAATGGAGAGATGGGGGAGGTGATGTGGGGGGGTGGACGTAGGAGAGGAGAGGTGGGGGGAGGAGGAGGAGAGGTGGGGGTTGGTTGAAGAGAGCTGGGGGTTGGAGAGTAGAGGTGGGGGTTGGAGAGTAGAGGTGGGGGTAGGAGAGAGAGGTGGGGATAGGAGAGGAGATGTGGGGGAGGTGGGGGAGAGGAGAGGTGGGAGTAGGAGTGGTGAGGTGGGGGTAGGAGAAGTGAGGTTGGGGAGGAGAGGTGAGGTGGGGGTAGGAGAGGTGAGGTGGGGGTTGGGGAGGAGAGGTGGGGGTTGGGGAGGAAAGGTGGGGGTTGGAGAGGAGAGGAGAGGTGGGGGTAGGAGAGGAGAGGTGGGGTAGGAGAGGAAAGAAGGGGTAGGAGAGGAGAGGTTGGGGTAGGAGAGGAGAGGTGGGGGTAGGAGAGGAGAGAAGGGGGTTGGGAAAAGCTGGTGCAGTGAAACATTCTCCATATAGAGTAGGGACCAAATCAGAGTCACAGCAGCATCAGAGTAAGCTACCCCGTGAGCTGCTAGCAGCCTGCTACTGCTCTTTCACAATGATCACATCTATATCTATATTGGCTATGTTCTTATTCCAGTTTGAAATGGTCACATTATGACATCTCCCTCTCAGACCATGTACCTCTCCCCCCTGATTCTATACCTCTCCCCCTGGTTCTATACCTCTCCCCTCTGGTTCTATACCTCTCCCCTCTGGTTCTATACCTCTCCCCTCTGGTTCTATACCTCTCCCCCTGGTTCTATACCTCTTCCCCCTGGTTCTATACCTCTCCCCCCTGGTTCTATACCTCTCCCCCCTGGTTCTATACCTCTCCCCCCCCTCTGGTTCTATACCTCTCCCCCCTGGTCTATACCTCTCCCCCTGGTTCTATACCTCTCCCCCTGGTTCTATACCTCTCCCCCTGGTTCTATACCTCTCCCCCTGGTTCTATACCTCTCCCCCTGGTTCTATACCTCTTCCCCCTGGTTCTATACCTCTCCCCTGGTTCTATACCTCTCCCCCTGGTTCTATACCTCTCCCCCTGGTTCTATACCTCTTCCCCTGGTTCTATACCTCTCCCCTCTGGTTCTATACCTCTCCCCCCTGGTTCTATACCTCTTCCCTCTGGTTCTATACCTCTTCCCCCTGGTTCTGATTGATTGAGGGGTTCTGTACCTGATACTTTGTGACCTCTTCCC